>NW_006913302.1:0-80273 GCF_000281105.1 Coniosporium apollinis CBS 100218 | reverse complement strand
CAAAATCATTGGGTCAACTCTCAATCCAGTGAGGGAGCGGCGGTCGATGAGACCTTTGCGGTCTGGAAAAAGATGGCTCATAAGGATCTCGCAGCGGCACGACCAGATGCTCAGATGGTTCAAGAAGTGCTTTCACCTAAAAGAGACGGGAGGGGCGTGAAGACTTGACGCACCCTCAAAGTCAACGTAAAGTGAAGAGAAGGGGTCCGGGCGTTCCTAGACACTTTCTTGCGACCATGTCATTGGATTTCTCTTCCCGCAAATCCCACCAGAATCCACCTGTTGCAGAACACCACCAGAGCATCAATTGCGGATGTGTCCCGCAATAGAAACTTGTTACAACGGACGGACAGAACTGGACATCTCCTCCATGCCGGCGCCAGCTCAAGGAACGGCCGACACCAAGGCTACAACGCACACATCGAGTCCAGCCGTTTCGAGTACCAACGAGATGAATGCACTCGGCACACAAATCAACCGCGATGATGAGACGAGCGCCGACGACGACCTAGGGAGCATCCAGCCATTCGACGATGCATTCATGCAAGCAAAATTCCATAAGCTTTGGCTGTGCCACCCTGGTGACATCGTCCCACCCCTCATTTGGCCGAAGCACGAAGACGGCAGAGCGAAGCTACTGAAGCACTGGCCTTTAGAGACGAAGATGGGCCTCACGGACATTGCTCTACTCATCAAAGACGTGCCACTGGTGCGGAAGAAGCTTGAAGCACAAGTGGAGGCCCGCCTACTGGCGAGTGGCGATCTTGTCGACGTACCATGGCTTCTCCCGGAAGACGTCGAGGCAGTCTACAACAACCTGATCGACGTCATACCCCCAAAAGTACGCAATTCCGCGAAGCGCTGCGCAAACGATGCCCTTGATGGTTCACCGGAGAAACGCTCGAAAGTCGACACAGGTCCGCCGATGTCGACATTGTGTGAGTCAATGCCTCACATAACAACCGATTGTATCTGAGTTTTGCTCACGATTCATAGCGCAGTGGGGATATTCTATGATGATCAAACACGGTGTCTTCGAACCCTTCGATCGAAAGCCACCCGGCGCCACAGGAGCTCAGCTTGCGGTCTTCCATTACTGGAAACAGCTGCATGAGAAGGATGTGGAGGTCAACTCCCGACACGTTCTGGAGAAAGAGGACCTCAAGCGCCAAGTCAAACGCTATCTCTCAGATCCATACGTTGATCCGATGGAGGCGCTGAACGAACTCTACCAGCAGCTTACCGAGGGGAAGCCATCTCAGCAGATGGGTACTGATGATGTAGAGCAATTTGAGCTAGAGATCGAGGAACTGGAGAGAGAGTCCGAGGAACTGGGGTTCTAGGGAGGTCGGGGGACTGGACAGAGAGCTTGCAAGCCTGGGAGATCAGTCGCCCGACGACGTATCGGACGGAATCTCATGAAAGCTCTATTCCCGCTTTCGTGCTGCAATTTCTGGTACATCTGCACTACAGACTGTTGCCACTTCTGTACCTCCATTCTATCTGTGCCTTCAGTATCTCTGCGCTTGGTGTCCAATTCACTTACGTAACTGTAATAATTCAGCTGAAGGAGCCTATGAGTAGCAGTAGGCAGAACCAGTCACTCAATGCAAGCTCTCGCATCATGTACCAGGTGGCCGTACACTGAAGCAGCGAAGATTTAATGATCTACTCACACTGATTGGCTGTATCTGTGCTAACTTTTGAGCAGAGGGTGAAGCAAGTTATGAAAGCGGTCGAATCTTGGCACGGCTCCCTTCACAGGAAATGGCACGCACAGTGAAGCACGAAGGTCCAGGCTTTCAGGAAGTTTCTTCTGACATCGTCTCTAGACTTCCTTACATATCTTCCCCATTGTACATTGCAGCGCAGAAGAGCGCGCCGTACGAAGAAGTCTTCGAAATGGAACACTCCAGCGCAGCAGCACCGTCAAACCAGACCAACACTACGGGATACCTACCAGACGCCTCAGCAGAGCGTAAGTTGATAGATCATAGAGGCAGACAGTTTGCTCACTTCGATAGTTCAATTTGATCAGTTAGCCGAGCTCCTTAAGCGTTTCCTTGACGATTCGAATTCCAGTCCAGCTGGGTATCAACTCGTTGATCTCTTGCAAGAAGCACATCACAAGGCCATTGCCGAGAAGGACAAGGTCATTGCCGAGAAGGACAAGCTGCTAAAGACAGTCGAGCGTAAGAACCGCTTGCTTGAGATGCGGGTCCGCCGACGCGATGATGGGCTAGAGCAGTCTGTTCGAGAGACATCTACTGGTAAGGCGGCTGCTTCAAACGAGCAATGTGCTTTCACTTACAGCTTTCCAGCGAGGACCGAAGCCGAAAGGGCCAAAGAGGAGGCCAAAGTGGCCAAAGAGGCCAATCCCGACGCTCCGAAGATAATCTATCGGGACAGCCAGCGACGCCCGGACAACCTCCTTTCGTATACCCTCACTGCGCTCAACAGGCATGCAGATGTGCTGGAAACACGGGTTGCTCAGCAGGCGGATCACATCGGTTTTCTGAAGGAAATGAACACTCTCCTGAAAGATCGGATCATTCGCTTGCTGGAGGAGCTCTGTCAGCTGAAGGTTGAAAAAGCCGCAGAAAAGAAAGCCGAGATGGAGAAGATTGTCGCGGATAACATGGCTCGCTTTAAGCGGCCGAGGCAGGACTGACTGGAAATATCACGCGTAAGGTGTGACCATTGATGAGCGAGTCCGAAGGATCAGCATGGTGACAATGTTGCGCAGGCAGGGTAATGGAATTCGGGTTCATGGTAGCGCTCTTCCTCCTCTACAGATTTGATGGACCCGCAGCAAAGGATCGCAAAACTCATGTAATTATATCGCGCCTCTGAGAAGATACAAAAGTGCATTCTCTATGCTCACAGCTCTTTATTGTGTTCCACGCCTTTAAACCCATTTTTGATGCCCGAGCGTGCTACGATCCCGGTAAACACTTGTCGCCTTCTTCTTGAAAGGCTTTCCGCACTATACAGCCACGATGCGGGCAGGAAGCTTCTGTAAGTGCTTGTCACCTCTGTCAGCCACAGCATGCAACATAGGCGGATATTTTCTATGATGACTCTGACCTTGTCAACAGGAGAAACTAATGCTGGCGTGCTTACCACTTACAAGATTGCACCTCTGTGCTATTTGCAGCGCCTCATCTATCGCATCACTGCTTTCCGCCCCTTTCTGCAGCAGCTATTCCAGGTCTTAGAAAGCTGGAATCTACGGTACTCACACCTTGCTCCAGTTGATCATATCATTCTAAGACTCCCAACTGGCCGCTGCGAGAGCCGAGCTCGAATACACTCTGTCAACCCCAATCATGTCTACGCTTGTGCTTTCACCGTTTGAGCCTCGATCGAAACTCTTTTATCAAGCAGCTGCGGCTGTAGCAATGCCCTGCATGGTTGAAGAATGAGGATCGATCTCTAGATGCCGATATAGTGTAGCGTACACCGCCATCTGGGTATGGATCTTTGAGATTGCCATCAGAACCGCCAAGGAGTCTGAAGTAGTGTGCCGGCTCGCTATATGAATGAGATTCAAAATTGTGGTATTCGAATATGGGCATGCCTGTAGACTGGACGGGAATAACGAGTGCTGATTCAGCCGAATGGGCGGCCCTGGTGGTTTCAGCACCCAGGACCCCGCAGTCGCCGCTCGACCTTTCTCCCTCGGCTCCACACTCGCGAGAGCTGCGTGACGATGGAGGCCCTTGCCATGGCTATCACACAGCTTCGGCCTTCTCTCCAGAGCTCTCTTTCTTACAATTACTCCCCAAGACCACCGTGACCATACCCTCTCCGATCATTGACCATTGATCCCCCTCTGAGACACCATGGCAGCCATTCGCATTGCTCCCACCCGGGCAACCAGAGCTCTGAACCTCCTCCGCACAATCCAGTACACCCATCCGCCTTCATGTCCATGCCACAGCAATCCCGCCCACCACCATCACCATCCCTCTTCGCTCCCCTCCACTGTCAAGGCTGCTACCCGACGTCTAGCAACGCCGATAGACCACTCGCAGCAGAAGGAGTATGCCTTCGAGATGGCCGCCAGCAGTATACGGTTCGGTCCGGGGTGCACGAAGGAAGTGGGCATGGACTTCAAGAACATGGGCTCGAAGCGGGTTATGGTTGTCACGGACAAGACGGTCAGGAAGCTGAACGCCATGAAGCAGGTGGTCGAGGGACTGGAGAAGGAGGGCGTGCAATACCAGGTGAGTCCCCTACACCCCAGAGGCAATGGGAACTCGAATTAAGCTGACGCTTACACAGATATACGACGGCGTACGCGTCGAGCCCAAGGACAGCAGCATCAAAGAAGCCATCGACTTCGCGAAGCCCTACCAACCCGACGCATTCCTCGCCGTAGGCGGCGGTTCCGTCATCGACACCGCCAAGCTTATGAACCTGTACACCTCCTTCCCCGACGCCGAATTCCTCGACTTCGTCAACGCCCCCTTGGGCGCTGGGAAGCCTATCCCGGGTAAGCTCTTCCCCCTCGTCGCGGTCCCCACGACCGCAGGCACCGGCTCCGAGACCACAGGTACCGCGATCTTCGACCTGGTCTCCAAGCGCGCGAAGACCGGCATCGCGCACCGCAACCTGAAGCCCACACTGGGGATCTGCGACCCGCTGAACACGCGCACCATGCCCTCAGCCGTACACGCCTCCTCCGGCCTCGACGTCCTGTGCCACAGCCTGGAGTCCTGGACCGCAATCCCGTACTACGAGCGCGTTCCCCGTCCCACGAACCCGATCAACCGCCCCGCGTACCAAGGCGCGAACCCCATCTCCGACATCTTCAGCCTGCAGGCCCTGCGCAGCACAGTCAAGTACTTGCCGCGCGCGGTGCGGGATCCGGACGACACAGAGGCGCAGAGCCAGATGCTGCTCGCTGCCACTCTGGCCGGCGTCGGCTTCGGCAACGCGGGCGTGCATCTGTGCCATGGCATGAGCTACCCGATCAGCGGCCAGAATCCGGGATACAAGCACCCTGGCTACGAAGTCGAGGCTCCGATCATACCGCACGGCGTCAGCGTGGCCGTGACCGCCCCCGCGGTGTTCAAGTTCACAGGAGCGAGCAACCCGGAGCGGCACTTGGCGGCCGCGGAGTGCTTTGGCGTCGACATCAGCGGGGTTAAGAAGGAGAGCGCCGGCGAGGTGCTGAGTGAGGCGCTCGCCGAGTTTTTGGTGAAGCTAGGGGATCAGCCCAGGGGCTTGAAGGAGCTGGGCTTCAAAAAGGAACATGTGGAAGGCTTGGTGGAGGGGACGCTGCCGCAGGCTAGGGTGCTGATGTTGGCGCCGAATTTGGATATTCAGAATGTGGAGGCGGAGAGGGAACAGTTGACGGGGTTGTTCGAGGAGGCGATGGAGTACTGAGGGGATGTAGCTTGAGGGCTTTTGAATCGGAGCAGAGATTAAGCACTTTATAGCCGAAAAGTCATTCGATTACTTGCCGAAACGATGAAGTGTTAGGTGATAGTGTCCGAATAGCGCACAATTGCCGTGCGAGCAATCATAGCCGAGATGGAAACCCGATCAAGAGTGCTTCAACAACACAATGCAACCCTTACAACTAACGCTTCACATATCAATACTCTAAGCGTGCTCGAACTAATCTCCGAACCCCCCCACCCCATATACTCCAACGCCATCTACAGGCCGCAGTCGCATCCTCGAGCAGCCAGCGCCAACGGCACAAAGTGCTACAAGCTCCTCTTTTATCCACCGATTGTCCAACCGTCATGACCTGAACCGTCTATCCCTCCCGCCCGCCCTTGCCTTGCAACAAGGTGCAACGTTCACGCCAGTTCCAAGGCGCAACAGTCCCCCTTCCCTACGTCATCCCCAACTCCCGCAGGCCCGTTTGAACAGCACGTTGTGTCCTCCCCAGCAGAGCTCTTGTCAGTCAGATCCGCCGTTGCTACCCTTGCGATGGCTAATCCTGCAGGCTGTCGGCGTCGCTGCTGGGGTTCCAGCAGCTTCTCACATCGCAGATGGCTGCGTTGGCGTTTTTGAGCTGAGCAGAGTCTGGACCTGGGTGCGCTAGTTGGCTTTTGTCCGACTTGCGGCTCCAATGGGATCTGTTCTGTTTTCGCAGAAGTGCTTGCGCTCGAGATAGGTCGCCCGATTCCGGCTCGGCCAGCTGGTGCAAGGGGTGCTCAGGTTGCGGAGCAGGTCCTGGGATCTGCGGCTAGTTGGAGGTGGGTCGGCGGGAGCGGAGATCAGGTGCGTGGACCAGATATTCTGTAATAAGGGGAGCTTCGCGGAGACGGCGAGGTATTTCCTAGGGGCGGTTAGGTGGGTTGGCTGGGGAGGGAGGCCATCACGGTACACCTGCGAGGTAGAGATGTCGGAGATGGGAGGATTTGAATGGTTGGCAAGGTGTATGAGAAACGTCAGAGCGCGGGATAGCGTGGAAGTGCGAGGTTCACGTTGTGTCTGCGGTAGAGTTGTGGAGGGACTGCGACATTGGGCGTGAAGGAAGTCGATTGATTGACGGGGAGGGTGGGAAATGTTCGATTACAAAACAGTGCAGATGAGTGAGCTTTACATTGTGTTCGGCGGCCGGGAAATGAAAGTTCAATGTAACTCTGGTACGTTGACGAATTTGTGGCCCTGAATCGTTTGCGGCTGTAGCTAGAAGTAGAATTCGATCCAAGCCTTACTCCGAGCAACTTGACGATGCGAACAGCTGACAAGGTAACTGTGTGCTGTAGCGTTTGCTATCACCGAGGGTATACCTACGCCGAAAAGCACTTACGCCTGCCTCTTGAACGAACTCTGTTAGATACGCTAAATAAACCACTCGCTCAAATATCGCAATCGACATCACTTCTTTGGAAGATCCCTGAAGACTTTCTTGAAGATCTCCTTGCTCTTTTTCAGGTTTAGCAGCCTCAAGCGCTCGTTGTCGAGGTGTGCACTGTCGCTCGCCTGACCGCAAGGCAGCTGTGCTGCTGGTGCTCCAAACACCTTTTCTAGGAAGCGGATAGCGGGAATAGAGCCGCCTTCGCGGATGTACAGCGGCTTGCGAAAGCTGGATGTGTTTTCCACTGGCGTGTAGATTTCATCTTCATTTGGGGGCGTGACGCTACTGTTGGCTAGCGTGGAGGACGTTGTGGGTGACGGCTTAGAGCTCGAATAGCCGTTCGATGGCTGCGTAGGGTGTTTTGAGATGCTAAGTGAGCTTCTCCTGCGACTCTTGAGAGGACCCCACACCTCCACTATGGCTTGCTCCAGCGTCTTGAATATCTCATTGTTATAGTCGCCAAGCCACGGCTCGGCTTGGTGGTCAATGGAGACTGTAAGCCGATTCTGGGACTCGAGTTTGGCAAAGTGGTCCTCCAGAAAACTGATCAGAGCTTGGGCGACAACACTGGCCTCTTGTTTCGGCACCAGACGGATAGAGAGGGCTGCACGCGCAAGCCTCGGGATGATCGTCGAGTTCTCTGGGCCAGATGTTTGTATACGGTGAATCGTCAGCGAGGCCTCGCGCCATCTGCGCATAAGCGATTGCGCAAGTGTCTCGGCGTCGCCCAAGCTTGGGTTGTACCTGGTGAGAGTAAGAGTGATGTCTTCGTACAGCTTCTTCTCCGCCTCCGTCAAAGGGAGGATGGGATCGGTAAATCCAGGGATCTGGACGCTGCCGTGAGTGCCGGTCAACATTGCTAGTACTGCTATTAGATCCTTGAGTGACTCGTCTAACAGCGTACTGCCATCGACACCGCTGTGGAGATCAGGATGGCTGCTCTCAACGGAAACTGTCGCGTGAATGACACCCCGCAGGCCGTAGGTCAAGCATGGTACGTGGTCATCAAGCCAGTAGCTGTTTGCAAGGAGAATCCAGTCGACATCCCCGACGAGCTTCTTGTTTTCCTCGATCGCCCTAGCGAAGCCTCGTGAGCCACATTCTTCCTCTCCTTCAATCAGAAAGATAATATCAGAGTCCAGCGCTTGCTCCGCGGCAAGGTCGGCGACAGCAAGAATGGCGGCCATGATCGGGCCCTTGTTATCTGAAGTTCCACGCCCATAGAGGTACCCATCGATTCCTTGGAGCGAGAAGGGGTCCGCGATCCATTTACCTTGCTCGTTCTCTGCAGGAATAACATCATAATGGCCGTAAAACAGTATCTTCTTCCTGACTTTCGAGATAGTAGGGTTGCCTCGGAATTTTGCGAAGATGATTGGGTTGTATCCGTTTTCGGTAGCTATCATCTCTGTAGCAGCGCCGAATTTCTTGAATATCTGACGGAGCCATGAAGCGCCTCTTCTGCAATCCGCTTTATACCGCAGGTCGGAAGATACTGTGCGGAATGAGACGAACTGTTTCAGATACTGAACGAGGATCTCTGAAAAACAGTCAGCAAGCAAGTAACAATCGGGAAAGCAGATCGACTTACCATCACTGGACACTTTCGAACCTGATGGCGTGGAGATGCAGTCACGGACGTCATAGACCGCCAGAGTGTTGTCGTTCCCGCCGGTGATCAGCAGCGGTTGGCCACGATATCGTGTAAATCCTGATGCTAGGATCCGTCCGGTATGTGCAGTGAATCTACCGATCCTCTCGTACTGGCGATTGAACTTCTGGCTGGTTGTTAGATGTGCTAGGGTTCCCAACTAAGACTTGGCTTACCTCGACTACACCACTCACGCCAGCGCCAAAGAGAAGGTCACCACCCACGGCCACGGTTAAGACGTCTCCTGTACGTGTTCTAAGGCTTCTCACAAGCTGCTTTGTTTCAAGATCCCATACGTTGATCTCTCCGTCAATGCGACCGCTGTAGAGGAAAGTTCCATCAAGTGCGATGGTTAGAACGGATTCGCCTTCGTCCCTGCCGTCAAACAGCGTGTACAACTCATTAATCGCTCCTCCGGCTTGCCTGTCGAGGGTCCATAGCTTTATGGTTCCGTCGCCTCCGCCAGATATGAGTATCTCCTCATCCGGGTCTGGCAGGAGCCCGCGAGCGACGAGCATACAGTAGACATATCCGTAATGCGCGAACTGGCGTATGTGCTGCTTGTCAATCTCGAGGATCTGGCCACCTCTTGCATGTCTTGGGCGCTCTTCGGCGGATTGAGGCCGTGGCGTCCGTACCCCACCAGGGCCTGGCGAGTCAAAGAACCTGTCCTCGCGAAACAGAGGGTGAGAGGCAGGCTTAGGCTCTGGACGCGTGTCCTTCTCTTTAAGATCGTACCACTGCGATTGTCAGATGGAGGCAAATCCATGATAGACAAGATACTCACCTGAATGCTTGTGTTCTGAGCACCAAGGTAAACAGTCTGCAAGCTCGATGCGTGGGATACGCAAAACACATCGCCAACATCGTAGGTCGAGTAAATTGAGTAGACTTGCAGGAAAGTATGGGTGTCCCAAACCTACGATTCTCAGCGAAATGCGCACGACGTCCTGATGACAGGTTTCCTTACGTTGACAATACGGTCTCCGGCACTTGAAAAGAGCAACTTCTGGTCTTTCGAAAGACACACCCCGAGAACACTTCCTCGATGAGCGCAGATCACGTTGATGCGCTCATAGGTCTCCAAGCAGTAGACCTGATCCTTGTTAGCTGATCTGTGCCGTTTAATGGGCCCTGCAACTCACCAGAATCTCTCCACCTTGTGTGCCTGCAAAGATGTATTCGGCTGATATGACAAGTGCCAGAATAGACTTGTCATGTCTCATGCGGTGGGTCAGAACTGGGGCCGGGCTCATGGTGGCCTTCGCAATCGCTGGCACTTCACCATTCTGTGGTCTAACAGCTGTCGCACGGTCCACGTTAGTTGGCACGTTCGGAGGGTATGAAATTGCGGACATCAAACACGATGACTGCTGCTTCAAGGGTGACGTGAAATCCAATGGTTTCAAGGGTCTTTTCGGGGCGGGTTCATTCGCTTCCGCTGGAACCTCACTTCATCTCATCTCAACTCATCTACGACTTACCATCTTCATTGTAGGCCTGTTTGAGTATGTTAGTGCCGCGTTAAGGGACGAAGAAGCGTAAAAACTCGGCTCTAGTGAACACCTCGTGTCCGGGTTAGAAGGGGATAGACACGCGAAGCTCTCCAGAGCGCATGCATCGACGGACATCTACGCCATGGACTCACCTCCTCTGCACGCCCATTTTGGCCCTGAGTAACTATTTGGAGAGGCGTCATCCGCCCCCCTCCACAATCCATCGCTTCAGCGTCCTTCCACGATAGGCGGTTGGCGGTACTGCAGCCTGAGGAGAAGATGTCCAATCGAACAACATCTGGCGGTGGACTCCTTGGGGTTTCGCAGTCTTCGGTATTGTATCGAGCACTTGACCTACCGTTGACAAGACATGCCGAGCCATGGTACAGATTCTTACAGTTCGAGGTCGTGCGTGCTTCAGCTTCAGCCGCCTTGCTTGTACCTGCGTCCGCCGACGAATCACAGCCCATCGTCATCGCTTAGCGTCGACCCTGGAGATTGTTTCGGCGTTGACGAGCACCAGCTTTTGGATGGCGACATATTTCACTTTTTCATTGCAGACTCAGTTCGTTTGACTTTCGGTCAGATAGCGTGCATGCACACATCAGCAGTGCCGAATGCCACGTCCCACGCAGTCACCGGTACTCCGTACCTATGCAGCTGCAGCAACGTCCCACAGACGGACTCCGCGAAGCGGCCTGCGCCATATCTAGTAAAACGATCAGGCTTCAACCACCAACTATCGTAAAACGCTCCGTGAATAGAGCTTCCAGGCTAGTTGCCTACTGCAGGGCGGGCGAAGGCTTTGCGGCGTAAGGTCAAACGGAATAACGGGATGATCTTCTTGATGCATGCTGCAGAGACAACACCACACTCTCTGAAAACCAGGTCCACAAACTAGCAAGCAGCACATTCAAGAGCTAACTGCCCCTAAGAACTGCGCTCTCAGACTGCACTGTAGCTGGACACAACCCCTTCGTTGACGTTGTTATATCTAGAGGCGTAGTGCAACAACCCTCCCCGTAACGTTGAAGCTTAGACGTTGGCCTGGCACGGAATGGTCCCTAGAGCATAGCCGGACCTCTTAGACCATCTAGAGTACACTGACAAATGAGTTCCGTCAGTCTTCTCAGAGAGAAATCGATATTGGCACATGCTGTGACAGACTGGTCTGAACGGAAAGTACCTAGCTGAGCTGTGGCTGTGTGGCTGTGGCGCAGTCTCTCGCGCGCTCCGGCGGACGACCACTCATGCCAGCGACTGTATTTCCGTAGCGTTCTGGTTCGCTGTAATGCTGCCAATAACCAAGCGCCTCGTCTACTTGTTGACTCGTAATGCGCTCTTCCGAATCGTTGTCACGGCAGAAGCGAGTGACCATTCATCAATGACAGGCCGCCACGAACCGCCAGCGCTCTAGCCAGCCCGCCTGCGCTTGCGAATGCGCGGAGAGCGACTCACCTCCACCAATCTTCCGCTCACTCGTCGAGGGCCGTCGTCCAGACCCCCAACGTCTCAGAGCGGGCTGTGCAGTGACTGGCTGGTCCGTCACTGGTCTTTTAATGTACAGATCAACGCAGGCGACCTGCGATATGACATGAGCAGATTCTCTCCTTGCCTCTGCTACTCCTACAACGCTCACCTTGTTCCACGGCTTTTGAAGGCTCCATTGTTCTTTGTTCAATCGTAAGAAGGCCATGTTCGAGTGAAGTAGAACAAAGAGTCGTTGTACAGACAAACCTCCCACGCCTGTCGCCTCTCACAGGCGCAACCATCACCTCCAACCAAGGCAGCACATCCCGACAATCAAACAACTTAGCCCCACTGCGCAAGACTGCCTTGCATACGCATCTCCAGACCCACGTTCCACGACACGTACATCGGCACTATAGCTGCAGTTGTCCCCCCACAAAAACACGCCATGCCGATAGCCCTCGGGCAGACCATTACGGTCGTAAATAAGTCGGGCAAAGTCGTCAGCACAGTGAGTTTACTACTGCTTCATCCAAACTGAGCAGCGCTAACAAAGTGCAGAGCAAGCACCTCGTCAGCGTCTTCAAGGAAGCCAAATCCGCCTACCGCGAACGAAAAGCCGAGATCAAAGCGGTGCGCAATGCTGAGTACGAAGAGAAGAAGGCGCGGAAGGCGCTAAAGGCCCTCGACGTCAACGATGACACCCATTCGCGAACCTCGTCGAAGGCGTCCAAGACAACAAGCCGCAGCAGATCAAGGCGCGAGAAGCCGCCGGTCGAGCGGGGGTACAGCGACAGCTTCTACGCCAACGACGGAAGCCGAGCACAACGACCCTCGCGACTGCGACACGAGCTAGACGTCGATAGGGAGACAGGAAGGACACAACGCCTTGAGCTCACACGACGACACACGGAAGGTGATGCTCCGCTCACGCCATCATACCGCACGACGCGGTCGCACTCAGAACCGGGCATCGACATGAACCTAGCATATGGCGAGCTGCCCCCTCCGCTGCCCGTTAAGCGATACCAAGAAGAGACAGAACTGCGCGAAAAGATGTCAGCCCTTACGATGCTGCTCGACGAAGCGAACTGCGTCCAATACTCCGTGACCGCCATAATCGAGAATCTGCAGAAGAATCCGGAAGCGCTGGCCGCGGTGGCGCTCACACTGGCGGAGATAAGCAACCTGGCGGGCAAGATGGCGCCCGGTGTTCTGGCGGCTATGAAGGGTAGCTTCCCTGCTGTGATCGCGCTGTTGGCCAGTCCGCAGTTTTTGATTGCCGCTGGTGTGGGAGTTGGAGTGACTATTGTCGCGCTGGGCGGATACAAGATCATTAAGAAGATCAAAGAGAAGAGGGAGGGCGATCTGGAGGAGCCGATGCGTGGCGAAGAGTTGCAAGAGATTGACACAGACGTCAGCAGGATCGAGCTGTGGCGGCGCGGCATCGCTGATGTCGAAGCTCATAGCGCTGGCACCAGCGTGGATGGAGAGTTTATCACGCCACACGCTTCTCGACAGTTGATCGACGAAGGCGTGCTCCGAGAGGACGACCTCAAGTCAACGAAGAGCAAAAGCAAGAGCAAAAGCAAAAGCAAAGACCCGAAGCCGGCAAAGAGCTCCAAGAGCTCAAAGTCAACCAAGGAGGAGAAGAAGCCCAAAAAGAAGGAGCTGTCAGGCTTGAAGATGCTGTTCCAACATCACTCGCACTCCCACTGAGTAATGGCGTACGAATGCTAAGCCGTTTCGAAGTAAGCAAGGTTGTCCTGTTAGCGGATGCTGGTGTACGAGCCTTGGATGCCCAGCAAGGTTCAATGCGAGTCACTAAATGTTACGAATCTCTTTACTATCTAGCGTTGTGGCATTTACGATGGCATTAGGTCGCTGCGTTTGGCGCAAGGGTCGGAGGGCAACTCCCTGTCTTTACGTTCTCCAGTGTCACGGTCATATACCTCTATTTTCACTTGCTCAACTTATCTAAGTCTCTGCATATCGGTTTGGTCATACACTCTCCTCCTCGGTCTGCATTGGCATCAGGATTCTCTGCATATGGTCTTCTGTCAATACACGTGCTCATGGACATAACTAAGTAGGATGTTATAAAAGATCAGTACTGTTCCTAAACTCGCATTGTCTCGCGTTCTCCCTTGCATTCGCCATGTAACTTGTTGTGTTGATATCAAAGGCGCCTGACGAAGAGCAGCAATAAACGCCCTACCAGATATGCAGTCCTCGCACCCTCCGACCCGCTAAACCGACACCCCGCTCATCCACGTCCCTGTCCGCCGCCCAGGCTGCTTGCCATGAATCAGCGCATTCTTCGCCCTCCTATAATACACCCTCCACAGAATCAATACCAGCAGCGTAACCGGCACCGAAATGACCCAAAACACCCAAAAGTACGGACTGACACGGAAATCGACGCCGCCGTCCTCGTCCCGCGCCGGCGCAGTGAAGAACTGGCTCCCAAAGATACTCGCGATCGTCGTCGCAGGCAGGAAAATCAGCGTCATGATTGCAATCGTCTTCATGCTGCTGCTGTCCTTCTGCATGATGCGGCTGTCCTGCTGGGTCACGAGGTTAAACGACAAGCTGATGATGTTCTGCATGCGCTTCTCGAGGCTCGTGAGGCGCAGCTGCGTCGACTGGAACAGCGTCCGCCGGTAGCGGAAGGCGCTCTGGGTGGCGGTGGTGATGGGGTCGCTGCTTCCGCTGACGGCGTGCTTGTGCGCCGTACTCAGGCTCTCGAGCGTCAGCAGCATGGCATCGGCGGCTTCGCGCACGTAGATGATGTGTTTGGAGACGTTGTGCAGGCCGACGAAATCGATCTTGTCGGCCGCGACGCCGGGGAAGACGGCGCGGCTGAGGATGCGCTAGGACGATGTCAGTTCAGGCCATTCTGAACGAGCTCTGCGCGTAGGAGAGAGGGCTTACCCCTTCGATCCCGCCAAAGACCTCGGCAAGGCTCCACGCAACCCCGTCGAGCTGCAGATACAGCTCGTCCAGCACAACATCAAACAGCACGTACGGATCCTCCAGCGCGTCTTCCCAGGTAGAGTTCAGCGCCAGCCGCCGGAAGCGCTGCTCCAGCGATGGCGAGGCTCCGAAGCAGATCAGCGTCACGCAGTCGTCTGCGGGAGCAGCAAACGGCGAGGCGTTCGGCGGCTTCGATGAAGCGCACTGAGAGGCTTTGAGGAAGAAGCCAGAGCGATGCCAGCTGTAATCTGCTTGGCTTTGGGGTTTGCTGCCGAGCCGGATGTTTTGGTTCACGATTTGAGGTTGGCTACCGGTGTGCTGGATGTTTATGTTCTTGCAGATGAAGTGGAACCAGGCGTCTGAAGGGGTCTCGTCAGCGCGGCGATCAGGAGGGGGATGGGAAGGCGTACATTGCGTGCCATCGACGTCTTTCCGCGCGCCGAAAGAGTGCGCGACGGATTGTAGCCGCTCGGACAGGAAGGCGGAGGGGATCGAGTAGTGCTCGAAGAGCGCCAGAAAGCCTTTCAGTAGGTCGCGGTCTGGTAGGTCTAAAGGTGCGAATATGACCCGGAGGCTACAATGTGATTGACCTGCGAGTTCTGATACTCGGCTCAGTCGAGTATGGGAGCCACGAGTATCTCCTAGAGTATTGTCAGAGATGGCCTCGGATGGGGCAGCGGAGACAGCTACCTCTTGTCCATTCGAGAACGTGCAGATCCAGCTGCTCGTCTGCCAGCGGCAAGCCAGCGAGCACTTCGTATGCGTCGAAGCGCGTGGGATCATCACTGAGAGAGCACATGGTATCCAACTTGTTATCCTGATGCTGCAGTACGGAAACGCAGGAGTCACTAGGGTTCACAACTTCTCTCGGCGCTCGCTCAAGCAGTGGGAGAGTTTCGCGCTCCATCGGTTTTGCACATGATGGAGGTTGCAGGCTGATACCTATTGAGTCAACTCCCAATATCCAGCCTTATCAGGTCACAGAGTAGGTAAAGATGGATATGCAGCCACAGACAGCTCGGCTCGCATTGTTCGTATTGGCGCTGCGATTAATCAACTGGCGGACCTGTCGGAGGTGCAAGACCGTTGTCTGACCATCTTTTCATTTCGACTCGGCCGCGATAGGCACTTAGCCATGCAGTGGGCTTGGGGGCTGAGCATTTGCTGTTGCAGGCATGGGGGAGGGGAAGCTCTGGCCATGAACTTATTTAGGGCGACGGGTAGGGCAGACGAGCTGCAGCCAAAATCATGGCGCAAGGCTGGGCTACGCTAAGATACAGTATGCGGACAGCTCGGCTGGCGATGTCCTTCTCACGCTTCAGCTCCGAGCGGCCTATGATTGAAAATCGACAACACGCAGTCACTCCTGATCGTTGAACGTGGTGAGTATGGGCTCGCCGTCGACCTTCCTCCGCAAGAGCTGGTAGTGCCGCACGTGACGGAACGTCGTATTTACAACAGAAGAAGCAGGAGCTTGAACCAGGGCACTGCCCAGGTGGCGTTATTTAAAGCTTGTCTAGCCCTGTGTCGAGATACGGAGTCCATTCCATGGGGGTCCCTCCAATGAACAGCGTTGGTCCCCTCTCTCCTGTCCAAGACCATCCCCTCCTGGCCGAGTTCCGACAATGCTGACCCGGCTGCAAGGGCATCGAATCGCAGCTGCATGAATCGCCGAAGGGCTGAATTTAGTTTTCTGCTCGTTTTGCTTTGTCCAACTGCAGGGCTTTATCGTCCGAAGATGCTTCCACCTGCATAATGGCTTTCAGCTCGATCAGAAAAACATCTGCGATTGGGGTTTCTTCGTTTGCAATCTGCGTGCTTCGCTTCTGGCCCTGCCGCAGGAGATGGCTGTGTCTGCACGCGACATTCAGAATCTGGCAGTCGTGCATCTCGGCAAGAGCTCAGTGGAGCATTGGGAAAGCCTCCTACTTGCTGTTCCGGTAGTATGCACCCACTCAATGCCACTGCAGGCGGCCGTGAGGATCATTTGACGTGCCAAGGGACGGCAAGCTCGGTTTACAGCTATTTGGGTGTACGAGCTCAGCCTTACGCAGGTGCTGGTTAGGGAAAGGGGAGTGGTATAGATAGGGCTTCAGATGCCGTCTCAGCCTGCTGCAGAGCTGCACTGTTGTTATCCTGAAGCACAGATCTCCTATGTGAGCGCGTCTACAAGGACCCGACCACAGCATCGCCTATCTAAGGGATCGCTAAGACAATGGTGAGTACCCAATGTTGCGCTTTGATACATATACTAAGCATCACCGCAGGCACATCCACAGAACATGCACGGTGGAGGCTGGGAGCCGCAAAACGTCTCTCCTGTATACTCATTACATGGACACAGCGTCCCCTACGTACGATTCTTGTCCTCCAAACCAGTCAATTGTCGCCAGGCTGACTTGGAATTCGCAGGCCGCTCAATCGCACGGCGGCGGTTACGTACCGGGTCAGAGCCAGATGCCAGCTTGGCCGCATAATGAACCCTCTCATGAGCCTTACCGACAGTATTCGGGCGGATCTACAGCATACTCTCAACACCAGCAGCAGTATCCTCAGCCGGTTCGTAGCTAATAACGTACATCGGCAGCCGTTTTGACTAACACTCTTAGATGCAGTATCAGTCATACGACTCGGGCATGAGCATCACGCCAGCGCGGACCCAGTCCCCCGCACAGTCCAGCTTAATGGTGCGCGTTCGTCGTTTTCTCTGTGGGTGATCTTTAAATGACTGGTGGCGTAGGAGCCGGATAAAGGACCTGTTGTCGACACGCAGGCAGTGGATGAGTACAATGATGGCAGTACCCCCGATGTACGTAATTTTCAATGGCAGAAGTGCACTTGACAACGTATGATAATCTGACGTTCTTCAAGGGACATCGCGCCACCAAACAAAAGGGCTATCACCACATCTTCGATCCGTACACCAGGTTTCGATGGTTGCGCTTCCCTCACTTCTACCAAAAGCAAGGTTACGTGTACCTATCCGCGGAGGTCCACCGGCACAAGGACAGCATGTGGCGTATTACAGAGATTGGAACAGCCGATAAATATCTCTGTCCTTTGGACGCCAAGCCGAAGGACCTCATGGTGCAGGCAGTTGATGACATCTACGACCGCCCAGGCAGCGGCACTTGGAAGCGAACATTCGTTCGCAACATTGCCCCGTGGCACCTTCGCCTGGCTAATTGGCCTACTAATCACGTAGACTACCGTCGAGGCAAGCCTACAAAGGATGACTGGCCCATGATCATAGCCAAATGGATCCCCACCAGCCTCGCGCTCATATTCATTGTATGTGAATTGGCTCAGAATACCGCGCTCGAGCTTGGGTGAACAGTTAGCTGACCAGCATCCAGCTCGGCTTGCCCTCGGACATCAACGGCCAAGAGCGCAACGGAGGAAAATACGACGCCTTCCCCTACCGGTACTACGGGTACCCAAAGGTCGCACGCAACCTTCTCGAAGACCCAGAAAAGCACCGGTCCGATCAGCTTGCCAAAGCCGTCGACCCTACCGCCGAGCGCCTCCTCCGGCCACGGCATCTTTGCTTCCTGGTAAAGCCGGACTCGAAGGAGATGCTCGGAGTCACACCAATGCCTGTAGATGAGTGGATCTCCAAGTATAAGAGCGAAAGGATTTTAGAATATCTTTTTGTGGCCTACACTGCGGAACAGTTTAGAAACAATGAGAAGGATATGAAGGACCTCCATCACATCGCCGAGAAAGCTGCCAGAGATGCGGGACTTCCGGCGTACTGGATCGGGTGCAGCTGCATGCCGGAGAAAGAGAAAGTTCATGAGGATGTAGGATTCCGAATGTCCTCCTATCTACAACCACATCATGCTAAACGATACCAGGTTTTCCGCATCAGCGATGTCATCCGTGGAGCCCACTCGATGGTGATCGCCGTCGGAAAGAGTGCATCAAGACCCCAGCTCACCACTTCATGGGAGCTCTTACGCCAGTGGGGCGAGCGTATCTGGACCTTCCCCGAGGTTCTTCTGAGCCCAGCAGGCCAAGCGATCAAAGTCTACCACCGCGAAGGGGACCTGGATCATCCGGAAGTGCTGGCAAAGAACCAGTTCGCAGCGCGCGTCTGGACTGACGCGTCTGAATCGCGGCAGCTTGTCGATCACTATGAGGGCACCCTCCTCCTCAGTCGGCTGGAGCTGGTGACCCTTGCCCTGGCGTGTCTCCATAGCCGGAAGACACATGAATATCTGCCTGGCGACCACTCTTATGCGCTCATGGGCTTGTTGCGGCTTAGGCCCACTATCGATGGTACCGATTCGGCATTTCAGGCATTTGCTAGGTAGGTCAGGTGTCAGAACCCCATCATGCCTGTTCTCACTAGTAGAAGTAATACCGAGTCAGACCGGTTTCATCCTGATTCCAGCCCCCACCACAAAGCAGAAACTAGAGGCCTTCACGAGCCAGAACAACATCACTGACATCATGACACAGACTTTCCCTTGCAAACGATAGCGACATGCTCCTCGAGCGCCTCATCTGCGTCTACCCCCAAACGCCCAACCAGCCATGGTTCTCGATGGACGACGCTTACAAAGCCAAACTTTGGGACATCTACCCCTCCTGCCAGATCGCCGGTGTAGGTCACGACGACACTGTAATCCTCGACGGGGCCCTCGCCGCCAACGTCCGCTGGAAGTCCTTCGCAACCGTGCGCAACCTCCGGCGCGCATCCTGGGGCCGGTTCATAGCGCAGATATTGCTGCACTTCGCCGGCTACATGTTCTTCGTATCCATCTACCTGCTCGCATCCGCCGCCGGGAACCCAACCAACGCCTTCTTCGGTTCAGTGCTGTTCCTCTACTCCGTCGGCGTTATCGGCGCGGCGCCCAAACTCATCCGCATGATCTACAGCGGCAAGTTCTGGCAGACGCAGCCGTGGCTGTTCGCTCTTGAAGGGTATCTTGACATCGAGTGCATCGAGCGCCAAATGTTCGGCGGGCGCCTGGAGCGGCTGCGCTGGACCCCCTTCGGGTCGCCGCTGAGCCGGCACCACCGAGACGAATATGGCGATGTTGTCGGCGATGATCCGTGCGGTGACCCAGGCGTCAGGGATCTTGTGCGCGCGGCCAAGACGGCCGGGCCAGGCGAGCAGAAAGTCTTCACGCTAATCGACACGTACACGATGACGGTGACGCTGTTCGCGGCTGCGAGGCCTCCCGTAGCGTTCCTGTTGGTCGGGGCCGAGGGCGGTATGCAGCGCGCGGTGGGGTGCTCGCTGGATTGTGCGACGGGCACGCTGTATCGCGAGACAGTGCTCAGGATGGAGACGCCGGTTAAGGAGAAGATGGATCGGATTCCGAGGGCCAGATTCGGGTTTAGGAGGCCCGATATGCCGGTTAGGAGGGCGGAGTGGGGGAAGGGTAAGACGAAGACGGTGAGGGGGAGTGCTGGGGAGGCAGAGTTGAGGTCGTGAGGGCTGGTAGGCGGGAACTGTGCTTTTGGCTGGAGTGGTGGAGTTAGGGGGTTGAGGGGCTTGGTGTTTCATTGCTTTTGCTTTGCCGGGCTTCCCTGTTGCTAGTGTAGACCACAGAAAGCAGTTTGGGAGACGATGGGTAAGGCGGCTCTATGGCGCAGAACAGATATGACTGGTTGCTTGGATAGCTGATGGGCTGGGAGGTGTCAGGATGTGAGGGCTCGGCGTATTACATGGTTAATATTCGGTCAGGTGAACGGACATAGGAGTTTCCACAATTCATTGCAGCAGATACGATGTAGAACTTTCTATCCTATGAAGACGTCCTCTTTATCCTTAAATGGTCTCATAATTTGCGTCCGGGGGCCGCTGCGTGTACCATGCATCATGAATTTACTTCTCCCCTTCTCGAGCGAGGATAGCCTAGAGACATAGTTTCCGACGAGGGGAGTAGCAAACGAGCTATCCGTCATATCTTGCAATATATCTGCTTGTTATGGAGAAACTTGATACACCTAAGCCGACGCTTCAGAGGATGCGCTGTTTAGTCTGAAGAGTGTTCTGTGCTTTCTCCTTATCCTTTCTTAGTTGGAAGGCTGTGGAGTCTGCCAGATCTGCGGCGTGCCTTGAGATATTGGCGCTCAATCGAGGTTGAGACTGCTCTCTTCCGTCCTCAACCTTATGGAGGGTTATTGACATGTGCGATGAGTCTTGTAACATCTTCATTAAAGCTTCGAGACTGCACTTCTGCTGTAGTGGTGCTGGAGATGGAGGGCCGCACACGTGCGGCGATCGGACTAGGCTGAGAGTAGAGTAGCGTTGTTTACCACAACAGACCGGGGCCCCCGGCTCACGTCTAAAACGCCAACTGCTCCTCGACATTCGCGTCTCGTCACTGCAATTGTCGACCAAGAAGCCTTCTGGGATACTCGTTGAGACACCTCAGTCAGGCACTCCTTCACGATACGATTGCTATGCTGCCTTGATACATAGCATAATCCTAAACTCAGCATCACAATAATAGCGCGCCTGAGCGCGTCCTCCAACGATTCGATATGGCGGCTTCGTCGACGAGCAGCGGTAGAGCGCGTCTGATGCGAGAGATGTCGCGAGACCTCAGTGCAAGCCGTCTTTCGATTCCGTCTCCTACGAAGTCGCTCCACGATTCCGAGCCGGCACAGCCAACATTATCTAGCCTCGATTCTCAGAATGAGGACTTACTACAGTCGACCCAACAACTAGACGTTACAGCCACGCAACAACTGCCTGGAATGCGGACAACAGCGAAGAAGTTTGGGTTCTACAACCCCCCAAAACCCGAGTATCACGTCAACACCTCCGCTCTGGACGCCTTCCAAGATTTCACTGCGGCGAGTCCTTCCGAAGAGGACAGCATGTCCATCGAGGTTGGGCGGGGTGTGAAGAAGAGTGGAAGTGCGCGCAGCACACCTAACAGATACGATCGAGATATGTCACCAAACATCCTCCTCAGCGTTGAAGACAACAGTCTCTACGAGGTCACCGCCACGCCTCCAGTTCGGCCACGACCTACTGCACGAAAGAGCGATGGCTTCGAACGTGGCAATTTGCGACGCGACGCTCAGATTAGACGAGCCTCGTCCCTCGGCCAGAAGGAGATTGATGCGATGTTGGCGCGGTCCAGCAAGGCTGGTGAACGCGTGTCTCCGGGAAAAGGCGCGTCCCAGCGTCGCAGGACGACCTTGGCTCAGATGCATACAAGGATATCTGGAGAAGAGGCCGAGGTCGCTCTGGAGCGGCCGCCCACTGTCACCATGACCGCGAAGACGACGCGTTTCGGCAACCCACGCTCACGGCAGACGTCCGCTGCTCTTAACAGCACCTCAGGTACACCGCAACGCGCGGCGGCTGCTACTCCTGCCAACGTGACTGCGCAGTCCTTTATGCTTCCTGATCTTCCCAACCTCACTGAGCTGGTCTCCGGTGTCTACAAAGATGGAACACCGGTCTTCTCTCGCAGTGCCAAGGCGCGGTCGCGCTTCGTGTCTGATTCCTACCCCCGTCGAAACGGTGGTGGCCAGCCGAGTTACTCTGCGGTCGAGAGCATACCTGTTCCTGCAGACGAGAAGGCGATCTTCGCTTCCTTGCAGCTACTAAAAGAGAAGGTCGCGCAGCTAGAGCAAGAGAAGGCCGAATCGGATAAGAAGATCGAGGACTACGAAAATGAAGTTGCGGATATGAAGGCCGAGCTGTCGGCACAGGAGAACATGCGACGCAGTGACAGTGCACTTGGCGCTTCCGATGCTGAGGGCGGGAGAGAAAAGACGAACTGGCGTATAGAGAAAATGCGTAAGTCGGCACTCAGACTAGTGATATGCTAGAACACTAAGAGGGTCTAGGCCTTGAATCATCTGTGCACTCTTTACAAACTCGCCTCGACCGAGCGGAGCGTAAAGTATCTGTCTCGGAGATTGCTACAAAGCGTGCCACGCAGGAGCGAGACAATCTGGTAACCCAGCTGAGCACAGCCTTCTACACTACCGAGGAGCTTAAGGCAGAGAAAGAAGCACTACAGAGTGAGAATGAGCATCTGCGAAACGAAGTCGACGAGCTGCGCTCCGAGAATGAGACTCTGCGGGCGGAACTCGTGCAAAATGCAGCTTACTTCGAGGACGAAACGCAACAGCTGCAAAAGCGGATGGAGCGCAAGGACCACGGCTTCCAGAGAGAAAACGAGACCCTGCGAGCCGAACTGGCGCGTGCTCATGCCCAGCATGACGACCAGACCCAGCAGTGGAATCGAAAGGAACTGGAAACAAGGCGCCAGAAGGCTGAGTACAACAAGCTCAAGTCTGAGAATGATAGACTGAAATCACAACTCGCTCAAGCAAAAGCTCAGCGTGAGGAAGAGGCGCGCCGTGCGAAGATCCAGCAAGCCGAGTTCCAGGCCAGGCTTGATCAGAGAGACGACACTATCCGACAGTTTCAGGACATGCCCCAGGAGGACGTCAACTCTACCCTGCGCCATGAGAACGAAGACCTGCGAGTGCAACTAGCTCAGTTGAATGCCCAGCATGATGACGAGACGCAACAATGGGGTCAAAAGGAGTCACAGCTACGGTCAAGAATAGAGCGAAAAGAGGCGGCCCTTCGAGAGCAGCGGGAGCTGAACCAGGAGATTTTGGAGTCCAAGCAACCGGCGTACCATGAACGCACCGCTCCGAACGAGACTCGTGCAGATGAGGCGATCAAGGAAACCGAGACCGTTAAATCAAATGGCAAGAAGCGGACTGGTGGCCGAGTAGGCCAGGACACCCAGGCCAGAATCTCTGATAAGGTCGACCTGGAGGTTCGAAACAGTCGGTCTGTAAGTGGAGCAAAGCCATCGAAGACTGAGCCGCCAGCCCAGTCCCGGACGAAATCAAGGTCTAAGTCGCGAGATCATTCACTCCGGCCTTCCACCTCTCAAGACGCAAAGTTCTTACGACGTGACCCTGTGCCGGCATCCCCCGCTGAGCCAGTTGTCAGCCACGACCTCAGCGATGCTGAGTCTACGACTGACCTGGAGATTCGGCCCAAGAGCACCACTCGATCCGCACGCGAAGTAACCAACGTGACCAACGATGTCCCAGCTGAGGACACATCTGCAGCCGACCTGACCTACCTCAGCTCCATAAACCGTGACGAGCTGGCCAAAATCCGCAGAGCGCTCGAAGAAGAGCGAGTCGCTACCAGGCGCAAAGCAACACAGGCGCGGCAGCAGAAAAATGAAACGATCCGTTCCTCGGCCTCCTTGCCGCGCAAGTCGTCCCTCAAGGACCTCACCGGCCGTTCCGATCCTGTCGACGACCACACGCAGCAATCTGGACCTGCCGATCACAACAACAATATTGAGAGCGACACCGATAGCCAGCTCTCCAGCGATGAAGAAGACGCCTCAGCTCCCCAAGCAAAACAAAACACCTCCAACTCCATTCTCAGCCACTCCGCTCGCCGGCCACGCTCAGCCCCAGAACTGACCTCCGCCTTCATCCTCCCCGACATCACCCTCCACCAGCGCAAAGTCTCCATCTCCGCCCACCATGATGCGGCGCATGACCGCAAAAACTGCACCGTCTGCCACCGCGGCGACAGCTCCTCCACCCAGCCTGTCGCCATCCCGACACCCGTCCCCGTCTCGGACCGCATGCCCGACGACGTCGACGCGACGATGCGGCCCGCGCAGCCCCCAGCCCTGGCTCTCGCGACGGTGATCAAGGAGCTCCAAGACGAGCTCGACCACATCAAGATCGAGATCGCGACGTGGGAGACTTGTCTACAAGGCCTGGACCCCAGCCTCGGGCTTCGGAAGCGCAAGAAGGCGCAGGAGGAGCTGGATGCCCTGCTCAAGGCGCATGATGTCAAGGCTGATCAGATCTATGCGCTGCATGATGTGCTGGAGGGGCAGAAAGCTGCGGCTGCTGCGGCCGGCGATGCTGGTGGAGACGGACAGGCGGACGAGGTTATGGGGGAGAAGGAGGTCGAGGAGACGTTGATGAGTGTCGGGATTGATCCTGAGGAGGTGAGGGAAAGGATGGGGAGGGTGAAGGGGAAGAAAGTCACGATTAGGAGTCATGTGTCTGAGGAGGAGGAGAGCGATGAGGAGTTGCCGTGGGAGGGGATCAATGACACGGAGAGCTTGAGAGGGTTGTGATGACAGAATCGAAAATGATGGAGTTGAGTCTGCGGCGGGCCGTTCGCTTGACTACCGGCGTATAGGATTGTTGGGTGTTTGGGTTGGCGCAGACGAGGTCTTTCGTTTCCTTGTTCGATATTTGGTACTCGTTGTGGACGTTTTGATTCTGGTTACGCGGCGGGCTGTTGTTCTTTCTCTCTTGCTCATTCATACCACTGTTTCCCCCCTCTTTGTCAGTCCTCTTAGCCACTATCATGTTGGGCTGAGTTCTTGTTGCTCTTGAGGTTGTGGCTTTGACTCATCATCTAGGCTCTTGCTTGGATAGTGTAGAGTTGGCTTAAACTTCGAGCGATGGGTTGACTCACTGGCATGGTGGTCGGTCGAGTTTGCTGAATGGGGTTTGGGTAGTGTCTGGATCAATCGGGTAGCGCGAGAACCAGCCGTCGAACAAGCCAAACAATCATTAGAGTCACGCGAAATCGCCCTACGCTTTAGTAGCTCGTAATGAGATTCATCCGTGTAGTTGCGATTTCCTCTCGTCCTTAACCAATCCATGGACAGCTTTGCGCGTCTTTGACGCGAGAAACGGGCCCAGTTGGTGGTTATATCCTTGATGATTGGGGTCGATGCTGGAGACAACATGACACCTCTATGCAAGCATCCAGCACCATAACTATGCGGCAGCATAGAACCGCCACTGCCAAGTTTATTGCTCCCAAGGGCTTGCAACCTATACCCTAAATCAGCTACGTTGGTTGTTCAGATCCATCACGGCAAGGGATTAATCTGATGCAGACATTTCCCCTTTGTCCCCTTCCTACCTGTTCAATGCCACAGGCGACCCGGCCGCAACGCCTTTTCCCCCAAACCCCACCTACCGCTCACTCCCTCCCCCCAAACTCCTTCGCAAACCCCACATTCCTCTCCCTATACACCTCCCCCCACAACTCCGCCTTCTCCCTCACCATAAACTCCATACTCTCTCTCGCACTCCCCAGCGGCTCAGCTTGCTCTCCATACCACAACTCCCCCTGCGCAGCCTCCACAACCTGCCCATTCCACCCCCTCCCCTCATCCATCAGCTCATCAAACGCCCTCAACACCGTCGCCATCGGCGTCGTATGCTCCTCCGGAAACCCCTCCATGAGCCCCGGCGGCGCCAAGCCCGTCTGAACCATCGCAGGGCAGATGGCATTGATGGTGACATTATGCGCTGCCGCCTGTGGCGCGAGCGCACGCGTGAGCCCGACGAGCCCGTGCTTCGCGGCGCTGTACTGCGGGATGGCGGGCAGGGCGTACAGGCCTGCTGCGGAGGCCGTGATGACGATTTTGCCACCTGGGACGGGGTTGAGGGAGGCGTAGTGCGCGAAGAGCTTGATGCCGTAGTAAACCCCTAGCAGATTGATTTCGAAGGTCTTCATGTTTGGTTTCGAGGACGGGGATTCTATTGAGCGGGAGAGCGAGTGGAAGATGTCATCCCGGTCGTCAATGCCGGCGTTCAGCGCTGCGAAGTCGAGGCGCTGGTGCCAGGCGAAGGCGGTGGAGAAGAGGGAGGCTTGGGCGTCCCAGCAGGAGACGTCGCAGGGGATGAAGAGGGTGCGGTCGCTAGGGAGGGATGATGAGGGCGGAGGGGGGTTTATGTCCGCCAGCACGACGTGCCAGTTCTCATGGAGGAGGTGCTGGGTGAGCGCCAGGCCTATCCCGGAGGAGGCGCCGGTGATGAGCGCGACGGAGGGGGACATGCTTCCTGGAGGTTGGACACTAACTTAGCAGTGGTTCCCGAATGGACTGCAAGAGCAGTAAGATACAACTCATGGTTGCTGATCCATGTGAGTTTTGGACGGTAGCGGGGAGCAGCCGAAGAGCACTGCGCATCACCAGGTCCTTCGCTCAGCACGAGTGCGTGGTCGGCAGGGGGGTGGCAAGAATTGGGGAGGTTCTGAGAGCTTGAGGGCTGCAGACGAGGTAGGAGTGGCAGGTATCAGCATAGCAGAGCATAGTACGGATGGCTATCGCTACGTATTTAAATCTAGACTCCTGAGTCGTTCACTAATCTAGTCGTCTTTATCATTCAATTCTATAGACGAGTCTGTATCCGCCCCTTAGGCCGCCGTATTCATCCGTGGGGGAAGCAGATCGTACGCTGTATCTGGTCGTGTGTGGAGCATATTGAAAGCCGTATTCATTTGCGTATGAGGCCTACCATCGGTTGTATCCATCCGTGTGCGAAGTGTATCGTGGGTTGTGTTCGTCGGCGTGTGAAGCATATCACTAGGAGGGACTTCATGGGTAGCTTGGGAAGTCTTCTGGTGCATGATGGTGAGAATCTCTCGGAGAATAGTATTAAGGAACGGCTTGAAGCCGAAGGCAGCAGTTAGACTGGTCATTCTCTTGTTCGTTTCGGCTTTCTTCAGGATCCTTTTGTATAGCCTTTCGTGGAGGTGTTTTGCATTTGCGAATTTGTCGACATCTTCCCCTGCTTTTAGCAACCCTTTAGCGTAGAGGAACAGCTCGCCAAAATGACTCCTTTCTTCACTGGTCCTGTCAAACCAGAAGGTCCATCCGGGGTACGATTGATATCCACTGGCATTCATTTTTGTCACCCAGGCCAAGTATGTTGCGCCAAACCAGAAGGGATTCAGACTGATGATACGGTTGTAGCGGATGATTCTGTTTGACGGACATGAGACCGTGCCAACAAGGTGCACGAGCGCCATATCCTCGAAGTCGTCGTATTGAAGGGGTTCGCGGCGCCTGCAGCTCTTGACGAGCCACGATCGGCACATCGGGCAACTCTCCTCGTGCTGGCACGCGCCTCCTTCTCCAACCCATTGGTCGATGCACTTCTTACAAACTCTATGACCACATGCCATTCTGACCGGCTGAGTACTTGTGCGGCAGTGTCGCAGACAGGTGCTGGAGCCGGCGGTGATCCCAAGGGCCCCTATGATAATGGCGGTGGTTGGGAAACTAGCCTCATTGTGGCGATGGCAGTATTTCTGGTACTCCAGCTTGATGTGCTTTATGGCAGTGTCCCGGTCTACTTCTCTTGCTGCCTTTGACGCTGCGGCGATGATTGAGGACTTCTCGAGCGTGTGGAAATGTATCGACATTTTGAAGAGTGATTAAAGTTAAGGTGTTGGGTGAAGAGAAGTATGCGGCGTTGGTACGGTGAGGAAGTATTTGAGATTTGAGCTTCAAGGGTTCTTGTGATATTGATGATGACTGGGAATTCGTGATCAAGATGGATGCAAAGCGAACGTGAGGAGATGGCGCAGGTTATATAGCATGGCACAGTCAGAGCGAATAGAGTTTGGGTAGACATTGGAGAAACCCTCTCCAACACTTCAGTCCATGGTTCACTATACAAGCTGGATTCGAGGTTTGAATTTCATAAGCGTAATATCCACCAGCTGGAGAGGCTAAACTCATGAGCTTTGATACCAACCTGCTGCTAGTTCCATGAAACACGTTAGGAATACTTGATAGCTAGGTGAGAATCCCTCTCTTACTACGCTGAGACGTTGAAACGTTTGGTTCGCCCAAAGTTGAACCGACGATGACATGTACGCCAAGAGACTCGCTCAGACATGCACGTGACTTGCGATCACGGGGCTCTCATCCATTGCTACCCCGCGCTAGGCATAGTCGAGTAAAGCGTCCCGAGCCCCTCCAAGTTTTTCCGGCCGGTCAACTTCACCACGGTTTTTGGGACGCGTTTTTGGAGTCACGGTATGTTCAATCAGTGACTCACGACGGTCAGTCTCGCGTATAGAAGCCGCCGAAATACACGTTATACCATCGCGACTTCTGTGCTGTCACACCATGGCGGATCCAAATACTGCAGCCGGCGCAATGGCTGCAGACTCGCTCACCCCAGAGGAAGGCCTGCGGAACCTTGTGCTGGATGACGTGACCGGCGAGCAAGTCACCAAGACCGAGCGTAAGAGCTCAGATACGTCGGGCGTCTGCTCGCTCAGTTACTGATCATGATCGCGTAGTCAAGAAGAGAAACAAGATGCGCGAAAGAGAGGCCAAGAAGGCAGAAAAGGCCGCGGCAGCTCCGCCGAAGCCTCAAAAGAAGACCGCAGAGCCTGACGAGAAAGAGCTGAACCCAAAGTAGGTACCAGAGGTCACTACACGCAGCTTTGCCAACCTCACGAACTGGTCCGATCCACTTAGCCTTACATGACTCGTTCGCTTGACCAACAAATGACCTGGATTGCCTGACCAGTCTTGCGCTGACGATGAGAACAGCCAATTCTTTGAGATGAGAACCCGCGATGTTGTGCGATATCTTGAGAAGCCCGAGACAAACCCATTCCCACATAAGTTCAACGTAACGATCGAGGTTCCCGATTTCGTGGAAAAGTACAAGGATTTGAAGCCTGGCGAAGAGTTGAAGGAGGTAGAAGTGCAAGTCGCTGGAAGGGTATACACAACGCGGTCCTCGGGGAAGAACCTGCTTTTCTACGTTGTCAAGGGGAAGGACAACGCAAAGGTGCAGATAATGTGCCAGTCACAGCAAGCTCAAGGCCACCTCTCGTTTGAGCAGCAGCACGAGAGACTGCGGAGAGGCGACGTGATAGGTGTTATCGGCCATCCCGGCCGGACGAACCCGAAGAGTGGGGGTGGAGGGGAGGTCAGTGTATTCGCCAGAGAGGTTCAGCTACTGGCTCCGAATTTCCACCTGCTACCTAGCGATTACTATGGTTTCACGGACCCTGAGCAGCGCTTCCGCCAACGATACCTGGATTTCCTCATGAACGAAAAGCCGCACGAGATTATAAAGACAAGAGCTAAAATAATCCGCTACGTCCGAAACTTCCTAGATGACCGAGATTTCCTAGAGGTCCAGACACCCATGATGAGCTCGGTTGCTGGCGGTGCAACAGCCAAGCCCTTCAAGACGTATCACAACGCTCTAGACAGGGAGCTCTATCTGCGGGTCGCGCCAGAGCTCGAGCTGAAGAAGCTCATTGTAGGAGGGTTCAACCGGGTCTACGAGATAGGGCAGCAATTCCGCAACGAGGACATCGACCTGACACACAACCCCGAATTTACAACGTGCGAGTTTTATCAGGCGTATGCCGATATGTACGATCTGATGACCATGACCGAAGAGCTGGTATCCGGCATGGTCAAGCACATAACCGGTTCTTACAAGACGACGTACCATACGCAGCACGGCGATACATACGACATCAACTGGGAGGCGCCGTGGAAGAGGATCGAGATGATGCCGGCGCTAGAAGAGGCGACCGGCGAGAAGTTCCCGCCAAGCGACCAGCTACATACGGACGAGACGAATGCATTCCTCAAGAAAGTCCTGGAAAAGGTGAAGGTCGAGTGCCCTCCGCCGATGACGAACGCGCGCATGCTGGACAAGCTTGTGGGCGAATTCATTGAGGAGACCTGCATCAATCCGACCTTCATCATGGAGCACCCGCAGATGATGTCCCCACTCGCCAAGTACCACCGCAGCAAGCCGGGATTATGCGAGAGGTTCGAGGCGTTTGTCTGCAAGAAGGAGATCGTAAACGCGTACACCGAGTTGAACAATCCGCTGGATCAACGCATGCGCTTCGAGGAGCAGGCAAGGCAGAAGGCAGCGGGCGATGAGGAGGCTATGTTCATGGACGAGGGTTTCATCAGGGCTATGGAGCACGGGCTGCCGCCCACGGGTGGGTTTGGCTGCGGCATTGACCGGCTGGTGATGTTCATCACGGATAATTACAGCATTAAGGAGGTCTTGACGTTCCCGATGATGAAGGACGTTAAAGGTCAGGAAATGCCGAAGGCGGCGGAGTTGGCGGGCGTGCAGCCGATGCCTGAGGAGGGTATACCGCATAAGTAGCGTGTAGTGTTGACTAGACATAGATGCACGGCTCTGGCGTTGCAGTCGGTTGCGAGCTGGCTGTGGAACAGGTCAACAGAAGCCTTGATCGGCCAGACTTTGGACAGATACAGCCTGCGTACGCGAGACCTCCGGCGAGGGGTCTCGGATAGATGGCTGCATGATGCTCGAGTGGCCGAAAGTTTATAACACATGTCAAAACGCACGCTTGGATTCTGTGAGAAAGACAATTACATTTCAGGCCACCGCTTCATATGGGTATCATGCTGCTATGCCGTGTTAAGTGATATATGCTAGCACTTTGTGTCGATAGCCCTTCTGATGTGATGAAAGCTATGAGAAGACGCTCCGAGAGTTCTCTTCAGAAGCGACCAACATATGCACGCATATGCTTACTCCGTACTCCTCCGCCATGCTAAGCGTTGAACACCACCTTCCATCATGCGTACATGTCGTCGTACTCTCCTTCATCTTCGTCCGGTGCTTGCGGCGGCGGCGACTCTTTCTTCTTCAGCAACACCTTCCGATCGAGCGGACACGTCGGATTCAGCTTCAGCCACGGCCGTATGCACTCCAGGTCGAATCTGTGGTCTTTATGACATGGAAGTTCCACAACCAGCGGGTACTTATCTATCCAGATGTCAGACGGGTCTACTCACGTCTTCCACCCCTAAGGACCCATACCATCGAGGAACGGATTCCCACAAATCGGACAACTATCTTTCTCCCTCAACGCCGCTTTCGGCACCCTCTCCAGCTGATCCAAGAAACTATCCGGCACGCCCTGCACCTTATCCGGCGGATCATCGGCGCTCTGCATCAGGCTTTGTACGAGCGTGCTCAGTAGGTCGTTCGAGCTGTCTTGATGCTCCCCTCCGCCACCGCGCATCATCTCGAACGCATTGGCCAGGAGGCGATATGCCGCAGCGACATTCTCAGGCGTAGGCAACGCATGCGCGTTGAACTGCGGCGTGCGCTCGCCGGAGGTGTCGACAAGCTCGAGCGTCGAAAAGAAAGTCGAGAGGTCGGGGCGGCGGGGGGGTTGCTCGGGTTTGGGAGTCGAGGAGGGGATGTTGTGTTCGACTGTGGGGGAGGTTAGCTGAGGGTTGAGGCTTGGGGAGAGCTAGAGCTCAAGTTACCCTCGTATCCTGACATGGTGGCTATGGTGGAAACCAGAGGGAGTATGGAAGCAGAGACATGGAGTTTGTGGGTAGGTCGCTCAAATGACGACCCGCGAACGAGAGGCAGCATCCGCCGCGTCAAGCCGCCGAGGAGGAGCCGGCGCATTGAGCTTCATTCCTGACGGTGAACCATGGATCTCCTAGATTTCATAAACGTCAAGCTATTGTGACAAGAACGCCTAACTTGACACCAACATAGGGTCCTTCTGGCTGCAGCCGAACATGCTCAACACGATAAGACTTCGTGTGCATAATGAGTGGCCTGCGCGAACCCGACACCCACGGCAGGAACGGTGATATACTCGCAGATATTAGCTCTAATGGCCAGATTCCTACTCCAGCACCCTCTGAAACCGGCCATGCAAGCGAAGAGGAGGTTGGAGACCCTATACCATCATTAATCATCCAGCACAATGAAAAGGCGGTAATGGCCAATGGGCATTCGAAGCATCCTGACTGCGATTACTTCACCTTAGACGGCACAACGGAGTCAAACCCTCTGCGGGATGGCGGCACCCCAGGACAGGAGAGCAGGAAGAGGAGTATTGGAAAGCTAGCCTCTCCGGCTACTGGTCAAGCGGACCGCGAAAAGGTGCTGAAGTTGTCGCCGGCGCAGATTCAGGAGCTTACCCGTTCGCCAAGTTCCTTGCCAGTCCGCACCGCGTCGCCGTTGCCAGAGGTGGTTACTCCGCTTGTAGAGTCGTCGCCCTTTGAGGAGGGTGGACCGAAGCTTCAAAATGGCGTCAGTGAAGCGCAAGGGAGTGCGGTGCAAAACAGTATCGATCTGGATGGAGTTGGCACGAAGGCGGAGCCTCCGAGGCTGAGGCTATACGAAGAGATTAACGGCGGCACTCAAAAAGAGCAACGACACTCCCGCCCAAGCTTCTCCTCCAGAACCGTATCTACGCCTGTGATCAGACGCAAGCAATCATCAAGAACTGTCAGCCTAGGCCAGGACCAAAGCGGACAGCAGCGTGCTGGACGGCCTCCACCGCTTAACCTTGATGAGAATAAAACGAATGGAACATCGGGCGCGAAGGCAGTCTCTTCGCAAGACCCGCTACCATCTCCTGCGCCCGCCAACTTGCCCCTTCCACCGTTGTCTCTTCCAACATACTTGCAGCTAGAGTTGTCATCTGAAAAGCCATCTCCGCTATATATTCACAGATCGCCTAGTTACGACTTCCCGTATGAGTCATCCAAAGTGAAGTTCGAGCGCCTCTTAAATTTTCTTTGGCTCGCCCCGCAACTGGAGCAGGTCCTCTGGTTCGGTGCACTGGCTTGTCTGGATGCGTGGTTGTACACCTTCACGATACTGCCGCTCCGCTTCTTCAGGGCCCTCTGGGTCTTGATCAGGTGGGTTGCTCAGAGTGCCGTCAGGGAAGCAAAAGACCTTGCCAGCTTTGTCTACAACGGCTTGGGTCGACTATGGCGACGTAAAAGACAGCAGTCTGACTTTTTGGTGCCCGGCACACCAGCTGTAGACGGGCTTAGCTCGAGGAGAACGTCGTTCATCACCGCGCGTCCATCGCTACCAACGCCAGTGGCTCAAGAGAACGTTAATTCCGATCCGGTCTCTGCACAACGGCCGCAACCACAACGCAGGCATACAAAAAGCAATACATATCGGAGCCGGCGGACCAAGCCCAAGCCATCGGCGCTTTTGCCAGACCACAAGGCTGATTTACTTAACGGCCTACTAGTCCTTACTAGCTGCATGATTCTAATGCGCTTCGATGCGAGTAGGATGTATCACGGGATCAGAGGGCAGGCTGCCATCAAGCTATACGTGATCTACAACGTCCTAGAGGTACGAACACCAGCCGCGTCATCAAAGGGGTACTAACAAACGTCGCAGGTCTGCGATCGATTGTTTTCTTCGCTCGGTCAAGACATCATGGAGTGCCTCTTGTCACGTGAGACATTAGAGCGCGACACTGATGGACGAAGCAAGGTTATCCGGCCTCTCTGGATGTTCATGCTCGCTCTGATCTATAACGTCATCCATGCCACCGCCCTCTTCTACCAGGTCATCACGTTGAACGTCGCCGTAAACTCATACTCAAACGCTCTGCTGACTCTACTCATGTCCAATCAATTCGTCGAAATCAAGAGCACCGTCTTCAAGAAATTTGAAAAGGAGAACTTATTCCAGCTTACCTGTGCTGACGTGGTTGAGCGCTTCCAGTTATGGCTGATGCTCCTGATCATCGCTCTACGGAACATCGTCGAGGTTGGCGGCCTCAGCATCCTTGGGGATATCTCAGGTTCAGCGGGCGCCGCTAGCGTTGGGAGCAATGCCACCAGCGCCCCCTTCCGCAGTACCAGCATCATCCCTAAGTCCTTCACACTCTTTCCGAAGTGGACCGGCCAGGTCCTTGGGCCGTTCCTCCTCGTTCTCGGCAGCGAGATGCTTGTCGACTGGCTGAAGCACTGCTATGTTACAAAGTTCAATAATGTAAAGCCTGCCGTCTATAGCCGGTTCTTGGACGTGCTGGCGAAGGACTACTACTCTCACGTAAGTTTCCCCATTCCTTTACCTTTTATGAATTCCATATACTACGTAGCTGACATGCAGTGACGGATCCAGGCCTTCGCAGACCAGAACCTAACCAAGCGTCTCGGCCTCCCCCTCCTCCCCCTCAGCTGCCTCTTCATCCGTGCCCTCATACAAACCTACCACATGTTCCTCGCCATCCACATGCCGCTGCCCATTGCCTCGACCGCTACTTCTCTCGCCATGGAAAGCGCCTCTGCAGCCACATCTCCCGCAACCACCGCAGCACTCGCCCACATCGATACTGTCTTCCGTCGCGCGCTCGGCCGCAGCTCTTTCGGCGTGGGCACCTCCGCTGGGACTGCGAGTTGGTGGTCCCTCAGCGCCTGGACGTTCGACGACGTCATCGCGTTTGTGACGATGGGCGTTGTGTTTTTGGTCGCGTATCTTCTGCTGCTGACGCTCAAGCTCGTGCTAGGGATGGCGCTGCTTAGTTTCGCGCGATCAAGATACCGAGGCATGAAAGAGAGGGAGAGGGCAGTGGTTGATACGGCAGGCAAGAGGGTTGGTGGTTGGGGTGTCGTGGAGGTTGGGGAGGAGAAGCGGAGGTGGATTTATGCGGATGATCCTGAGGGAGCGAGGGCGCTGAGGGAGAGGGAGGAGAGGGTGAGGAGTAAGGAGGATAAGGGTGGGGATAAGCTGGGGGGGGTGAGGAGGTATAGCATGGTTGCTAAGAGGATTTGGTAGGGACTAGAGGGCGTAGGGCGTCGGTACAGACATACCACCATATAGAGATTGATCCCAGAAGCCCCTAGGGAGGGTCACAGGATTGCATAGACCATTTCCTACGAGTCTACCCTGCACGTCCGAACAAACCTCGTGAGACCGGAGCAGGGGTCATCGCCACCACCACCGCCCTCCTCACGACGCCCAGCTCCCACAAACTCAGCCCAAACGCAAACGCGCTCAGCGCAACCCTCCCCCAATTCAAAACCAACAACTCCCCAATCCTTCTATTCCCCTCCTCGCCCTGATCTTCCTTCCCCCTCCCCTGATCCACCACCTCAACCATCGCCTTATTCAGCGGCAACACCTTAACCTGCAACCCTAACGCCGCCAGCACCGCCGCCATCGCCACCGCATAATTCCCCCGCGCACCCCCGGAGAAGGATGTGCCGGCCAAATAGCCCAGCCCGGCGACCGTGGCGATGAAGACGGGAGGGAGGATGGAGTTCGCGCGGATGATGAGGCCGCGGAAGACGGAGAGTTTGGCGTAGGTGCTTATGGGCGCGGCGATTAGGGAGGGCATGACTGCTACGCTAGCCCAGGTCGTCGAGCCTAGCAGTAGGGCGAGGGAGGTGGTGGTTAGGAGTTGGGTTGCTTTGTAGGGGGTGAGGCCGAGGCCGAGGGGTTGGGGGTTGGGTGGCATGCTGGGTTGACTTGTAGGATCAATTGGAGGGGCTATGGATTTGGGTTGGGAAGAGAGAGTTTTATGGCCTAATAGCCGTCACTGCGGTGCAGGCTTGCGGTGGTGTCCTGCCTCCGACAAGATACCCTCGGTATAGCTATTATGGTGTAGTGTAAATTGTCACGTGGTTTGTTATACTCTCGAGATCCCTATCCCCTCAGTTCTCGGTGGACATCATCAGCGCCATTGTCCACATTACTAGTCCTTGACACTACAACGCGAGCGTCGAAGTTACTGGCATCACTTGATCATCGTGTAGGAGTAGAAGATACCGCGGCCGCTTCAACTGAGTGTAAGGCATTGGGAGCGCGGTTATGTAGGGGTGGTGCGAGCTGTAACCCGCGCACAGGGAACCGCCTTGTAACTGAGATAAGCTGTAGGCGCCTCTCGGATATGTTCGCTAGGTATTATAATCTCCGGCTGCATTAATCTCCTATTCATCTTTCGAGTTCAGGAATACGGTGTCTCAATCTATTTCGCTCGGTAATGCGTTCTTGTAGCCGGGTAAGTACAGTCTGCTGTCTAGATACCTCCAATATCGCGTAGTCTTCCCCAGCTTGAGCGTGGCATAACGAACACACCGGTTCTTCAGGGCCTGATCATGTTGTGATCAACACGATGCCCTTCGTGAGCTTCTCGACGTTGTGACAGTCCTACTACTCAAGCTCTAGCTTGCTTTGCTTGTTTTCAAGCAGCACTTGAAATACGCCCAGTCCTAGCAGCTCTTAGTTCCTCCCCACTACGTTGCTTGAATATGATTCCAGTGGCTACCTAGGGTTACGTGCCTTCACAAGCTCAACCCATACAAAAACGGGTCGAGTCAGGCTACGAGTTCGATATTACGACGGCGGACCCGGTCGAGATGCTATTACCCAATTTTGACTTGATGCAGCTGGCGTTCTTGATGGCACGCGTAGTTGCGCTGAAAGGTGACGTGGACGATAGCTTATCAGTCGACTAGAGGTACGATTGGCCAACTATGCCGAACAGTTGAATATGGATACCTTGGAGGGCTATGAGCAGACTAAGCAAGCTGGATAAAACAACGGAGAGATAGTGCAGGCTTTTCATAGCCTCCGAGCATGCCTGTAATCTACGCAAATGCCAAAGTAGTCCTGCCAACGCCGTGCAATGCAAACTCCATCCATTGTGTCATGTTTGAACGCCAACCAACGCTTTCAGACCCTGGGTATACCGCTAAAATTTCAGAAAACATCATCTTTTATCTTTGGATCCACGCTTATGCCGCTCGTGGCCGCCTCGGCAGCCGCTTGTTCTACTACTTCCGGCGCAGGCGGCCCCTCCCTTGCCGCAATCTCGTCTTCGATGAACACTCCCAGACCTGAGAAGGCATCGCATAAAGCCCGAGCACAGTATTGCGCAACGTCATAGCCACCCGCCGCATGTTTAATATCCTTCCGCGTGCTGTCCAAAAAGTCCCAGGGGTAGTTGTCCCGGACAACATGATACTGCGGCTTGTATAACAAGCCCTCAAAGGGATCAAACGGTGCCTCAGGCGCAACTTGCACGCGCTTCTTCAGGCCTTTGATCTGGAAGCCAGGGCTTGCTGCACCCTTAGATGCATCTTCCAGGAAAGGATCGGTTAACTGCGGCTTAGCTGGTCCTCGCCCTGAGGCGCGCTTGAGCTCGACTCTGTTGGTGTCCCTAAGATTCGCCTCGCCGGATGCGACTTTGTTTAGTATGCTGTTCCTGCCCTCTTCCTTGATCCGGCGCTCCTCCTCGGCTTCGCGGCGGGCGGCCTCACGCCGTAGCCGCGCTTGTTGCTTCTCGGCGGCCTGGCGCTGCTCGTATGTGAGATGCTCTTGGTTCGCGAGGGAGACATTTTCGGCAATGTCTTTTTGGTTCGCTTCTTTGTAGGCGTTGATTTGCTTCTTGGTAGCCTCGACGTCGATGTTCTGGATTAGGTTGTAGGTCCAGTCTTCGACTTGGTTGAGGTAGTCGTTGTAGTCTTTTAGCGAGTCGAACTCGTCTTCTCGACGGTTGAAGCTGTGTGGGCAGGCTGTTGTTAGTATACCTTTAGAGTGGACAGTGAATATAAGTAGCTTAGGATGAGCCGCTTACATTCCAGCAAGCCACTTCCTAATGTCAATCTCCCTCTCCACCTGCAGATCCTCAAACGTCTGCTTCCGGAACCGGTTTCTCCGTAGTGTCTTCCCGCATCCTGCAACTGGACACGGCGCAGGTCCATGCGAAAAGTATCGGTCCACGCACTCCTTACAGATCTTGTGGTAGCACTCCGGGTTCATCAACATCGGCACCTGGGAGTTCCAGTATCGTGACGCTTTGCATACTGGACATATAGCTGCGTCTGCGTCAGTAAAGCGCAGACTTAAGAAGCGGGTTTGCAGCTCACCGTCATCGGAGGGCATAGGTAGTGCAGTCGTGGAGATGGTGGCGGCAGCAGTGCCGCCGCGCTGCGCGAGACGGGACATGGCCGTGAAGAAGTGGTGGTTGCGATAGTTGGAGGCACCTTCGGCGTGGGGTTGGCGACAATGATATGTAATTGCCTTGATGCCTTACAAATGCGCTGCTTGCGTGAGAGGGCGGTGAAAGGTTCTGCCACGGCATCTCACGTGATTCTTGACTTTCATTCTTTCCGAGTACAGCGGTGGTAGTTCGATGCCCCAAATCCTTTTCCAAATTCCGCTTCAAAGATGGACCAGACAACCAGAGACAGTCTCGCCGACCTTGAGCGCCGCCGCTTGCAGTTAGAAGAGAGTGTCGTGAAACTGCAACTAGCGCTGCGGCAATGGCAGACATGGGATGCTGAATACGAAGGCCTGAAGGAAGAAATCCTCGGCTTCGCCGGCGAACCTACGACACAGGATCTGGTTGATATTGGCACCAAATTTGGCGGCGACCTCGTCAACGAGAACGAGATCAGGCAGCTCGTCGGCATTGATAAGGGGATTCAAAGATCACGCACGCAAGTTGTTGACCTCATCTCACGGCGAGTCGACTACGTTCAGCAAAACGTGAAAACAGTACAAAAGCAGCTTGGTGCTGCTGAAGAGAAGCTCGGTCAAGTTCTGGTCATCAGCAATCCTGAGATGACCGACGAGAGTGGTTTACCACTTGCCGAGATCCGAGAAGAGCTAGACGAGGAAGGCAATGTCATATCTAGTACCACATCGGATCCGACTGAGTCTCAAACACGCATTATACAGGCATTGCGTAACGCCGGTGTTACAGACCTGGAAAAGTCAACTGACATGAGCATGCCTAGCAAGCCTACTCAGAATCAAGCTGCATCTACATTCACTAAAAGTCAGGATTCCGCAGTGGACCCTGAGCAATCACGGTCTGAGACCAATGCATTGCCGAAGGCTGCCAGGAAGTCTGTTGCGTTCGCAGAAAACATTATAGAGGCTGCGCCATCATCGTCGAAGCCGCTAGGGAGCCAGCAAAACCAGAAGAAGGGTCAAATCAAGGATGACTTAGCATATGGACGCTTCAAACCCGGCTCCAAAGTCATCGAACTGAATGATGACGACGAGGTGATAGGATCGACTGCCATTATCCCGGATGACGATTCGCCTGAGGATGCAGCGCTCCGTAGAGAGATGCTTGAGTACGGCTTGTCGGGGGTAGGCTCTGTAGTCGCCGAGCTTGATCTGGAGGATCCCGACGGCCAGTATTCCCACTCTGATGATGAGTTCGACGATGATTATGAGAGCGATGCGGAAGAGGAGGATGAGTACGGCAGGAGTACAAGGAGAGAAGTCAGCGACGATTACAGGCGGCAGATGCTCGAACTGGAAAAGAAGCTCAACGCGCGAATGCTGGAGAACGTTGGCCCTGAGTCGGAACAGAATCCGCTCAACGACTACGCAGAGGATGCACGACGGCTTGTCATTCGGAAGGCAAACACAGATACCGAGCCGGATGTCCCTAAGAATACCGAGAAACCGGCGAGGAAGGGTGTTCGCTTCGCCGAGGATCTGGATATTTCACCGGCTCCTGAGGCTGCGTCCAAGGCTGTTGAGAGTGCGGCAACAGAAGCCTTACCAAGGAAGCCCGTAGTCTCCGACGCTGTCCTCGAGCGCACCACGGCCGCGCAACCCACGGTATCAGAGGAGCCCAGGCGACAGAAAACGTCTCGCTTCAAGAGCACCAGAGGGACCTCAGCAGCCACGTCCTCGCAACCCGTGAAAACTGTTCCAGTACACCTCACCGCAGCAGCTCCAACACTAAGGACAGCTCCGGAAGGTCCTGCTGGTCGGACACTCTCGTCCGCCGTGGTCGAGCGCTCAGCAGCCGAAGGCGAGGCAGAGCCTCCAGATCCGGATGGGCTAGACCCCGCGCTTTTGCAGCAGGAAGTAGCTACAGAGTATCACAAGATGCGGAATCGTATGATTCAGAGACAGGGTGGATTTATGCCTTCGGAAGAGGAGGCCGAACAGGATCCGCTGTTGGAGGAAAGAGATGGCAAGGTCAAGAAGGTCAGTAGGTTCAAGGCTGCCAGGCTAGGAGCTTCCAGCTCGTAGATTCATATTAATCGTATTCCGGTTGTGCTAATCGCATGATACAACACGACTTCGCCTGTTTTTCAATTATCCCCGTATGCTTGTGGTCCGTTCATCTGCCAGCGTTAGTGGTGCAGGGATCTGATTTTGTGGCAAGTCCACGCATGAGAGGCACTTTGCTGTGTGTCGGCTCAACCTCAAAGATTCCGAGATCAATGCAGAGGCTCTCTGACGCGACTTTCTTGGCTTTCTTAGACTTCGCGATTCGTTTCACCTCCGACAGTCAATATTGTCAAGAGAGAATGGACAGTGTAAACGCTTGAGCAGTATTGAGAGCAGTAGCTGTGTTGAAGTACAACGTTCTTGGCTCGCTGCGTTATAGCAAATCGGACGTTGAATATTACCGAGACAGAAACACAAGATATTATATAAGTGCATCCACGGTTACCAGCAGCTTGGTGAGACTTATTCTGCGCTTCACCTACCCTTTCCAGCCCACAGGAACTCAGCGCGGGCAAGTTTGCCGAGCCGGGAGGTCGGATTGAGTCAACCGGATCGGCAGGTCCGGAAACGGAGTTGCCGGCCGTTAGACCGTGGTGTCGGGGAGAATGACGAGCATCTCAGTACATTTTCCTTGTTGAGTGACAGGGATATCTTCGTCATGCCTTGAGCACCAATGACTCTGCCCACGCAGATGGTGCCTAAAAGATAAGGTACAGTTCTGCCGCAGAAGTGTACCTTAATCACTTCACCTTTTCTCACAAACTCAATCCTCTCTCATTCCCCCCATTGTCACTACCTTCAATCCTCTTCCAGGTCTACCTTTCAGGACTCCAGAAACAAGACTACCACCACAATGTCTCCAACGATCCACCTCATCCGCCACGCCCAAGGCCATCACAACCTTAGTCTCGCGAACCTCACCCTTCCCGATCCGCTCCTCACGCCCCTCGGCGTCTCACAATGCAGAGATCTCGCCTTCACCTTCCCCTACACCGACCGCATCGACCTGATTGTTGCCTCCCCTCTGAAACGTACCATCTACACCGCCCTCTACACCTTCCAGTCTCTCCTAGAGAAGAACCCGCACATGCGGGTCATCGCCCTGCCTGAGATCCAGGAGACGAGCGATCTGCCGTGCGATACGGGGAGTGATATCGAGGAGCTGCGAAGGGAGTTCAAGGGGAGGCCAGTCGACCTGAGCTTGGTGACTGAGGGCTGGAACAGCAAGAAGGGACGCTGGGCGCCGGAGGCGGATGCGATCATTGAGCGGGGAAGGGAGGCAAGGGTGTGGTTGAGGGAGCGGAAGGCGAGCAACGTCGCGGTCGTGACACATGGAGGGTTCTTGCACTACTTTACAGAGGACTGGTCGGGGTGCGAGAAGTTCGTGGGTAAGTGATGCTTAGACTTGCTGCGAAGTATCGTGGAGTTGCTGATGGAGGATAGGTACCGGCTGGGCGAACACGGAGTTCCGGAGCTATACGTTTGATCCAGCTAGTGGCGACGATGCATCCATAGTCGAGACAACAGAGTCGAGCGCGAGGAGACGCGGTACGGAGAAGCCGCTGTCTAAGGAGGAGCAGAGGAATCTGAGAGAGACGGCAGAGAACGGCTGGGCGGCTGCCGGATATCAGAAAAAGAAGACGGAGCCTGCTCCACTGCCCATTTCGGCAAAGGTATAGGCATGTACCTGGATGCTGGGATGTGGAGCTGGGCTGATGAGAACTACCTAGTTGTCGAAGATTCGGGGTGAGCGAGATTGGATCGGTGGGTATTGAACGGCGTTCGTGTGGAATGAGTTGCTGCATGAGCTGGATTGCTGCATAACGAGGGAGCATACTTAGACCAAAGAGGCGTACTTAGACTTAGACCGCGGTAGGATAAGGCAGCGGATGGGACTGGACTGATAACAATGACAACGACAATAAAGCCTCCGTACGACTCCTGCGTTCAGCTCCTAAACTTGACCGTAGTAAATGTCTCTTGCCCTGAAATAAGTCCCATCTTGCCACATCAGCTTCAGCTACCAGCAGTTACCGGTCAGCCATATCAATCTGGATTGAGCGCCAGGGGCATCATGCAGCAAAACAAGGCTCCCAGTCGGCTTCAAGGCTGAACGTTCCTGTGGTCTTTATGAACCTGGAGGACGGGATGGTTGCCCCCGTGCACGTGGCTTGCGCGTGCCCGTTTCAGCCCTGCATCACGGCGCGTCTGGAGCGTTTGCCTTTTCTGTGTTTCTTCTGGCCTTTGCCGCAAGCCTCTCACCAAAAGCGGCCGAGATGGAAGATTGCCTTCCTACGCGCTCAGATCACCCGTCTGGGGCGGCAGCGTCCTCCCCCGTTCCGCCGTTGCACCTTTGGCATGGCTTCGGATGGCTTCATAGCGTGCCTTCAGCTCATTCAGGACACATTCGCCGTGGCGTATCGAGCTTAAGCCCGAAAAGCCCTCACCGACCAGGAACTTGGAAGGGCCCTTGCACGGCGCGTTTGAAGAGCCTCTGCCATCCGGGATGGAGTCCAATTGCGCGTGTACACGAATCCTCAGTATGGCGTAAGAATGGTAGCCAGCCTTTGGTGCCCAAGGCACCCGCTCTTTAGGGCCGTCAGGCTATCTTGCAGGTCCCCGGCCAGTTTCTAGAAACACGTTCAGCCACAAGAAATTGTGAGGCCGTCCTTCTTCCCCTGCATGGATCCCTCGATCCTTCGCCGCCGAGCTGAGCGTCCCTTGGACACCTCACTGGCCGTTGCTTGTTTCAATCCATACACAGGAGGACTGCAGAGGCAGCACGCAACTTTCGGAGATAACAAACGCGTTTCAATACTTTCAGCACGCGTTCCATGACGCCTTTGCATCAGCCTCATTATCGTGTAAGTGCCTGAGGCTGGCGCTTCTGCAAGCGCGGAGCTCCATGAACAGGGAAGATACTTGCTTGTTCCTGGAATGTTTCTCTCTGGCTCATAAACACAAGTCCTCACTGGTGGCTACAGCACGCCGGCCGAATGTTCTACCCGTGCTTACCGTCCAGTTGGTTTCCCGTCCTGCATTGGCCTCGTGTTTCTTATCTGCGTGGCTGCGGCGCAGTCTGTACTTGGACTGTTTATGGCCATGAAGCGGCAGCGTATCCCTAAAACCATTCTCATATCATCAATGGCAAGACCTATAGACTCGAATATATTTTCCCCATTCTCGTTTCTTACTATCACAGAGTCTCTTCCGTAGATGGACGGTCCTGCTTCTGTCCCGCACGTGCTCGCCAGCGGGTCTCAAGATCTCGCAGCACTAGCAGGACTGTTTTGCACAGATGGCGTGGAGCGCAATGTACTCGCAACACACATGGGCTACGGCTCTGTAGCAGCCTCATCACTATCGATCTTGGGCCTTCTAGGTCTGGTCAAAAGCACGGTTAAATTAGCCCTGGGACTTGAAAAATGTAAGAATGGGTTCTCATCAGAGTCTTAGAGGACTTGCCGGAGCACTGAAGTCTCTCTGTACTTCTACCACGCCTCCGTGTATCTTCTTTATGTGGCATCCCTGACAAGAAGCAGGCAGCACGGCAGGTTTCAACATCGATTCTCTACGAGGACGATACGGATTCCTTCCGGATGAATCCATCAATACTGATCTCTTTGATTGCGATGCTGTGGATGTTGTTACAACCAAAGAAGATGTGTACATCAGCAAGCAAAAGCAGTTTCTCCACCGCGAAAGAACTCCAATCGTCAGCGTTGGGAAAGACTGGCCAGGCGGGCTTGCAGGAGTTACTGCAGTCAACCTGGGTAACACCACACACGAGAATTCCTTCGCACAGAGTCCCATCGTAGTCGCACTGGTGGCTTTCCTTTGCTCCGGCGCAACATCATGGCTCCTTCTATGCGTAACGACGGACTGGAATTGGCTCCTTGTCATCGCTGTACCTGGTCTGCATGCCAGCCTCCTCTTTATGCTAGCTCTACCCCTAGCATACGAACGACAGACTGGCAGACCCGGAAGCAAGATCTCGACGGAGAAGTACCAAGCACTTTTTACCGGTCCACAGGGCGCACACAGCCGGCTTCACTTCCTCCAAGCTCGCGTCAACGGCGGAGACGTTCTCCACTTCCGTGGCCAAACCCACTTTTACGACCCTAGCTTCATGTGGTTGCCTGCGCTTCTCGTGTCAGCCTTTTGCGCAACGGCTTATGTCTGCCAATATGCCGTCCTAAAAAGTGCTTCTAGTCAGCGGGCGCTGATTTGGATTGGCTGCCAAGCCGCTCTGGCAGTGCTTCGCCTGGGCTTCTGGGCCATCAATCCTCGCTTTGATGATCCGAAGACCGAGGAAACGGAGTACAGCCTTGTGCGCAACGACGCACCGAAGCGCCTCACGTTCGCAGAGTTTGTGTGCGCCAGTTCCAGCGATCACAACGTCATGCCCCGGTGGGTGTGGGATTATCTATCCACAAGGAGACTCTCGACCATCCTGACAGACGCCCTATCGCGCGAGTGGGAGAGCAGCACTATGCCTAATAAAGACAAGCTTGAATACTTTCCTTTGCTTTCCCTCGACCTTTCCCGTGTCCTCGAGAATCGGTTCGTCCTCGAGGAAGGCGAGAGCCTGCGACTAATTCTCGACGGTCTTCCTCTTCGCCTCGGCCTCTGCAGAGATAAGGCCCGCCACATCAAGCCCTTCCTACTCGTCGAAGCGCGCTACAAGCTGGTTCCCTCCGAGTACAGCAACGCGCTTACGACTCGGTGGGGCTGGCTTGCCGTGACGGCCCACTCCAACATGCATGGCTATCGCCCGTGTCGCGGGTACGCGTTCAAGGCCTGCGGTGCTCTGCTCCATCTGCGGGGACCGCACCCATGCCATACTAGCTGCGGCCACGATACTGCGCCGGGTCCAGGCCTCGTGGGCTGCGGCATTGATTGCAGCTGGCCGAATGCTACGAACAGCCATCTCGATGTGGGTCAGTTGCCAGAGCTCGAAGAGAAGATGAAGAAGATCACGATGCTGCAGCGGTACTTAGACAATACGCTGCGCAGAGGCAGCAGCCCGAAAGGACCGGATGTGTACCTTACGGCCACCCCCGGAACAACCACGAGGACGGGCATCTATTGCGATCCGGCACATCGCCATGGCGGGACATTGAGTGACGAGGGCTTCGATTTCGAGCATGGCGTCGCTGCTATTGCGAGCTATCTAGAACAGAGAGAGTCGAGAAGCATCAAAGAGATGCTCGTGAAGCTCGGGGAGGCTTGCGCCGTGCCGTTTAGGGCAGTCTCGGAATGCTTTCAGTTTCGACCACCGGACCGGACTGCGCGTCACAACTCGATGTCGAGTGACCTCATGCTGCTCAAATCTAGGAGCTTTTCGCCAATTTGAGGCATGCAAAGAGAGCGTGTCGTGTAAAGGTGTAACGTAGGATCATGAGCGTGGCGTACGGATGACCCAGGTTCGTCCATGGGGGGGTTTGGCAAGCCGTTACTAACGGTCCGGATAGCTATCGGTCACTAGACCGGGCCTTTACCGGTCGGAAATTGCGAACAGAAGGCTTACGTCTTGATGGACATGGATTTAGCATGGTTTTTATCGTCCAGCTAGAACACGGTTATCTCCGCAAAAGTACTGTAACATGTAGTCTTTCTAGAAACTTCCTGTCGTTTGATCCATGGATATACTCATATGCTCATATACGCCGAACCCGCTGAAAAACAGCTCCTCAAGCCGCTCCCAACGCCAAGCTAAAAATTCTTGAATCTCGTTCAACTCGTCTCATGCATCCCCATGCCCAACCTCACGACTGCCGCCGCTCAGTAAGCCCACACCGGCGGTCCGGTATAGTTATGCGTCGCCAACCCATCGAGCTTCACACAACCCTGCTGCGCAAACCCTGGCGTAACCATCCACACGCTCGTCTGCTCCGGGACATACTTACTCGGACACGCCATCAGGCCGCCCTTGTACCCAGCGGGGCCATCGGGGGCCTTGAACGTCCAGTAGCCGCTCGGCTGCCTGCAGTCGTAGATTGGGTCTCTGCGGGGACAGCGCTCGATGAACTTGCGGCCGCGCTTCTTCTCGAAGGCCGTCCAGGTCCAGCCGTAGTAGTAAGGGTATGAGTTTGGCGGGAAGGAGTGCGAGTGTTGACGCGTTATGGCGGGCTCGCCGTCGTAGGCGACGTAGAATTCTTGGCCGCCGGGGACGATGGAGTGCTGTGGCAACAGGGTAAGTAAGGACAGCATCACGTGATCTGATTAGGATGCTGAATCAGGACTCACGGGGTAGAATTGGCCGGAGAAGGCAAGCTCGGTGCCGTTTGGACAACTGCCGGATTGGCGGACGGAGTCGGGGCAGTAGCTGGCTGTTGAGGCCGCGAAGAGACCCATGTTACTGCCCTCGACTTTAAGGCCGTTGTACTTCGGATCGTCTTTCTTGTAGACGGTCAGGGTGTAGGTATTGGGTCGTTCGTAGTATTCTGGCTCGCGGTCACGGCCATGAGGAACGGCAAGAGCTACGGGAAAAAGGAGGACTCCACTGAATAGAAGATTTATGAGGAGCATTGTGAGGGAGGTTGGATCGGATAATACCGCGACCGGCCGTTCAAGAAATCTGTATTGTTTGACTCCGAGTGATTGGAACAGAGTCAATCAATCAAGACGACGGCTTTATATGATCTCCAAGCTTGATCCCGACTTTGATGTCTATTCTTGGACTTGGTCTATTGACAAGCCACGAGACCAGATGTACCTGGTGTACATCCCGCATAATACGAGCGACGGTCGCTGATTAAGGAATGGCTTCAGCCGCCATGTCACGTGCTGTGCTGGGCTATTGGTACCAGACACATCAACGCTCAAGCCTCATCCGAGCGCTCAATGCTGGGAGCGCTAGCGTAAGTACCTCCGACAAACCCATGATAGTGGGATGGTAAATTCAGGATGCTTGATCGTTCACCTACAAAGCTTGTGCAATCCATCGAGCGCTACGATGGGTGAGCGATCTTCGCCTAAAGTTAAGTTCGAGCTAGAATCAATGTCTCTACCAGCGGTGTGCTGCCTCTGTTGCCCAGCACGACGTCACTGCACTCGCAGTGAGGCCCCTGGTACAACTTTTGCAAACACTTTCGCGGAGCACTATCCGGCCCCATGAGCGTACAACAACGCAGCTATCATAGCTCGTCCCACGGGAACTCTTGCCGCAGGCAGAGCGCACCCCGTTTCAACGCCAGCGTGATCACTAAGGTGTGAACGCTAAGCAACAAGGCCGATGCCCAAAGGCCGCGATACGAACGCTCCGGCGATGCGCTCAGGAAGGCTAGATCAAGCGTTGCTATGCCCAGTAGAGGATACTGAAACCATGAATTCGCCGCGAACGGAGAACAGAGGCTTGATATTGACAAAACTTTTATGAGGAAGAGAGATATCCTGGCGCCGCTGAGAACGGTGTGATTTGCGAAGAAGCGCTGCACGCGCGAACCGTAAGATGTGGGCGCGGGCAGCAGTAATTGAGAGCCCGAGGAGGCCTGATTGAGGGATGGTCGTTTTGGCTCAGCATGGCGTGTTCGTAGGATAACGCTTGACTCCGGTGACACCGGCCTCTTTTCACTATCTGCCGAATCGCGCCGTTTCTCCGGACTCGGCGACCGGTGGTTCTCAACAGACGCTTGTCTTAGCTTCGAAGGCCCAGGCGGGAGAAACCTAGAAGATGATGACTGCCTGCTCATATGTCTAGGAGGGGAAGACCGGGGAGAATCTGCAGAAGAGATTCGCGGCCCGATTTCTTCTAAAACACTGGACGTTGCAAACGTGTTGAGATCTTCAAATCCAGATCCTGCTTTGATGCCATGCAGGATCTGCTCGGTATCTGGGCGTTCACTGGGATTCAGCGATAGCAGGCGCTTCAAGAACTTATACAGCTTGTCCGGCAAATCTGTGCGAGCCCGCTGCTCATCGTCAAAGCCGGCCCATGCCGCAATCTCCTTTCGTAGCTCGTCAAGGTCTTCGTTCTCTTCGTTGAGCTCATCCGCATTGCTGTAGGGAAGGCGGCCGAAGCACATGAAATACACAATCATCCCCAAAGAGAAGATATCAGATTTCGTGGAAAAATTGCCCAGAGGCCCGCCTGGTATCTCGCGCCGCACAACTTCTGGTGCGCAATACGAGATGGTACCTGTTGCCCCAGTGGACTTTCGCGCTGCGTTCGCCGCTTGAACTTCGCCGAAATCGCTTACGAGAACTTTCAGCTTTTGGCCTGTGAGATGTAGCAAACAGTTGCTGGGCTTCAAGTCGCGATGGATGTACCCGTTCGAATGCAGATGATTCAGGCCTGATGTGATATCCTTGAAGAAGGAAAATATTTCCTCGAACTGCATCCGCCGTGGAGCGTTTAGTTGAATTGGCGGATCGATCTGGCCTTTTGATCTCCGACGCATGCGCTCTTTCAACTGCTGTGTCGTTACAGATGACTGCGCCGAGTTCAGAATATAGTGGTGGAGGTCTCCAGCATTACAGTACTGCTGTAGAATGAACGCGCATGGTACACTGGGCCCAAAAGTCGTAATCTGATAGTCTTCCAGCCACACATGCCTATACGACACCAAGTTTTGATGAGACAGATTCTGAAGTAGCTGGACCTCTATCAAGACTTTCTCAAGCCACTCGTGGTCATCCCCAACGGGTACGCGTTTACAAGCGAAATGGCCCAGCGACACTCCATCCAGAACGTGTCTGACTAGCAGCACAACTCCTTTGCCGCCCTTGCCCAGCACCTTCTCCTCGACAAAGAACGTCTTGAAGTAGTTCGGACTGAACGCACTAGACGATATGCCATGAGGTGCCGGAGGGGACGCTGGCGAACTGCCCACAAACTGAGCACCAGGCGGCGGCCGTAGCGTATGAGCCGAGGATCCTGTATCGAGTTGCGTTATACGTCTATGAGGCGACGGCGGCCGCGAAGGCTCTGCAGAACCGGGCCTGCTATGGTGGAGCATCCGAAAGTATTCTGGGCTGACGAACCCCGCCGTGTCGGCGCCCGGACTCCCCGCCTGCTCTGCATTGTCTGGTTCTGGGGACGTGTCTCGGAGCGGTCGATGGCAGTAAGGGCAATCGGATAGCTCGACGGCGTTGGTGTGGGATCCATCTCGCAAGGATAGCTGCTTGGATAGCTGATCGTAGACGACCACAGCGGAGCCGTGACGTCTTTGGCAGATGCTGGGTCAGCACGGTCTCTATGGCTAATACGCACCTTGTGCCGTGGTTCTTTTAAACTGTAGACTTACAATACGATTTCCCGGGACTCTGCGGGAAGATATGGTACGAGCGACATGTTGCGCTGGGGGGTGTCCGCCATCTCACCGAAAGCTCGAGTATGCCTTAGGTGGCCTGTTTCTGTGCCGGTCTAGGCGAAGCGCTGTCTCAATGGCTCCATCTAGATGAGCATGAACGCGATGAAGCATTGCGCTGCAAATGGAACCTTAGTCACTGTTCAGCCGGTGCGTGAACCATGTGCCCTGCAGAGACACCACCTGCAGGGTCAATCCAGGTGGCATGGAGTCGGTAAATTCACGGATCACCGAGACGGCTCCATCAACAACAGATGCGAGTGGCATGGCTGAACCCGAATTATCGGAGGATGCTTGTTGTGAACGGGCCTTTGTCGCCATCATTCACATGTTCTCTTTTCTTCCGCCCCGATCATGATTATGAGAACATTGAGGCTCTCCCATCCTCCACAAACAGGCGCCCTTGATCTAAGGACGCCGGCCTCTGTTCTTCCGTGACCACCATACTGATACTACAACAAGAGAACGCCACCCCTTTGCCCATTTCCAATCCCCAATCTCCGCCTTCCTCGCGCCTCTACAAACTCCCAAACCCCCTGCACTCCCCCACCGCAACCCCCAACTTCCTCTCCAGCACCTCCTTACTGGGATACTCCGGCAATAATAACTTCCCAAAACACGTCGCAGCCTGCGGCAACATCTCACTCTCCCCAATCCTACAGATCTCAAACCTAATACTCCCGACCCCGTTCACCGGCACCCTCTCACTCGCCGTAACAAACTCCAGCAGCTGCCTTTGACGCGATTGGGACCACGCATGCACAACCTCCCAAAACGCTCGGATGGTCGGATGAGCCGCGTCATAGTCGTCTGCATACAGCGTCACGGCTTCGAGGGCGCGGGTGTCGAGGGTCTGGGTGCCTTCGATGAGGTGGCGGAGGGCGGGGGCGTCGAGGAGAGTCAGAGCGTTTCCGTCGATGAGGGCGGAGAGACCGCCGCGGAAGGCAGAGAATTGGGGCGAGATGCTTTTCTCGGTAAGCCAGTGGATGTAGTCGGAAACGTACTGGTGTCGGTTGGCGTTTGTGACGAGTGGCGCTTCCGCGACAGGGGACATTGAGCCGACGAGGGAGGTAGGGCTGATGTTGCCGTCTGGAGGAGGGACCGGGTGGTTGCGGGACCAGGATGGCTTGTCGAGGGGGGGTAATTCCATTCCGAGGCAATTGAATATCTTGGGGGAGTGGAGGCGATCACCTTCGTTGGAGCGCGCAGGCCAGGGATCCCCTCTACGACAGAGTCAGCGTTGTACATTGGAGGCCATCTGAAAGCAGGCGCCGGAGACAGAATAGAATTCCCGTCGAAGGAGCTTGAGTCTGTAGCCCTCAGTTTCAATAGGACTTACCGTGCGAATGAGGTCATGTCAACATGCACCTTCTGCCCGTATGTCTCGAAGCTGAATTCATAGGTTCGGGAGAAGACATCTCCCACATCCCCATCGTCCCAGGATAGCAATGCTTCAAGCCCTTTCGCAAGCTCGGGCCAACCATCGCGAATGGCATCGATCGAATCTATGGGCTCGTGAAGGATGAGCTTATAGAAAGCCAAGGGAAAGGTGACTGGAAGCGTGATGCCGTTGTAGATGGCCAAGGAGAACAACAGTCCAATGAGCTCGAACTTGTAGAGCGGTTCGAGCGATGCTGGCTGGAACCAGGTCATGCGGGTTATTGGATCTACCGTGAATAGACCTGCGACCTGTCAGTACGATGATGTAGCTGATGAACCCCTGAGTAATTTACCGTGATCAGGGTCGAACGCCTCAGCAAGAGCAACCTGAAAGAATTCTTGCGACACGCCACCATGGTCAACGCCCTCCTCGCCTTCGCTAGCACCCATACGGACCTTGAGCGGACGAAGCAACTCCCGCTTTTCTCGTCCCCAGAGCTGATCTAGGGCGTCCCTGAGTACTTCGCTCCGTCGCACATCGAGGACGAGATAGAGCGCCATTGCCGCTTTGAGACGGTGCGATAGGTAGGTTATTCGCGGGTCATCGACCCCATCTTCGACGAATGACATTCGCTCCATGAAATTCCTCGCATACGAAGCCTCGGAGTACGCCTCCTCCATTATACAGTAGTTTCTAGTACGGAAGTACCAGACTAGCTGGGAAGGAACAAACAGGTATGGGTAGGACAACAAATGGAGAGTGTTGGGATCAAGCTTCTTTAGATTGAAGAACTCATTGGGCGTCTTGACTACATCCAGCCGATCCGCAAGAAAAGGCATGCAGAACATCTCGGTGTTCAGTCCAAGGCTGTGGCGGTGTTTGTCTGTGGTCCGTCAGCGATCCATTTGGGAGGAAATGTGGTCGTTCATACACACACAAATGAGCCATGAACTCAATGGCAGCGCCAACCGGCTCCCACCGCTTTACTTCAGCTTTGCCGTCCCACTTCTTCAGGACAATGGTCCGGAGCCAGTCCAATAGGACAGATGAGACAGTCCACCCTGGATCAGCGGTAGGATGTTCGAGTTCCAGTTCCGGGTGCTCAAAGGCCGCCTGCCGCTTCCGAGCATCTTTCTCCACTTCTCGCAGATGATCCATAAGCAGATCCATCAATGGGAATTGCATCCTAAAATCAGGTTTGTACTTGTCAAACATGTTCTCTCCAGAGCTCCTCAGAATTTCCGAGTGGCACCTTCGCGCGGCGACAGCTCGTACCAGTTTAGTAGCCAGTCGAAGCGCAAGCGGATCTTCCAGTTCATCGACAACTCTCGTCCAGCGGCGTACGTGTGAGGTATCACCGCCGACGGTCTCCCGTGCGAAGTCCACGTCCGGATAAGTTCTGTCCCGGCCCCTCATTCTTCGTAGCGGCATCCAGGTGCCCGGCCAGTTCTTCGAAACGAAAGAAGTCAAGGCGTGAACACAGATCATGATGATATGCGCGGCGTCGCGGTCTTTCAGAGACCGCTCCTCGGGCCGATTTGAACCACGGCCAACCTCAGCCTGGAGATTACGGTTGAGCTTCAATCCACGGGGCGGAACAAACAAACTGTCGAGCGCGGCACAAAGGCTGTTAAAGATGAGAGACTGGTTGCGTGATCTCCAAGGCCTAAACGTGTGTTCCAGGGTCGACGGATCGAGGTGTGAGAGCGGAGACGTTTGAACAGTCAACCAGCTGCTCTCGCGAAAGGACCGCAGCAGAACATCCGGGTTGCCTAAACCATGGAACAGCGACCTGTTGACGTATTGCAGTGCTGGTCCTGGATTTATAGGCTGACTGGGGAGAGGAGACAATGGGTCTTCTGACGACTGGCCGTGCTCGTTCATAAGCGTTCTCAAAGCTTCCATGATCTCGCAGGAGAGGTGCGATGCCGCCAGTGCAACGTCTTCTGCAGAATACGGGGTCATCGCTGGGTCGAAAGGTTTCCACATTGGCAATGCCTTTGCCGCCGCAGTATCGAAGAGGTTCTGGGTCAGAGACCTCCGATCTTTCGTTTGCTGGGCCGAGTCTGCACCTTCATTCTTCATCTCGTTCGGACATAGCGCAGCCGTCGGGTTGTCCTGACTTGCTAGGTGGTAGGCCATCGTTTGAGCTGTCAGAACGGTTGGCCTTCGAAGTGGAGCTCCCGAGGCGCGCTTCTGGCAGGAGAGGCAGGTAGGAGTGGTGCAATTCTCATTGTTGCATCCATGGCGGACCTGAGTCGTAAAGCTGCATCCAACAGTCAGTACGTGTTGTAACACACGACCGTCGTTTAGAGAGCTTGCCGTTGTACGAGATCCTGGAAGGTTTGCTTCCGCGCATGTTGGATACGGTCTACCACATGGTCGTCATCCTTGAGTACGGTGGTGTTGCTGACCAGAATATCTGGAGTATTGGAGCCCAGCCTGGCTATGAGCTGAGCGCCGGGCGCTTCCATAGTGTCGCACTGGTCATTCTTCTTCTGAGAGTGTGTCTGCTTCATTGGAAACACAGCCATGACTCCTCCTGTGTTGTCTCCTTCCCAACGGGGCGCGAGCTCTGCGGTCGAGGGAAGCGGCTAGGGGATGCTGTATGGGTAGTCGGAGGGAGACAGAAGGCGGCGGATGGAGGCAGCTGCTGTTCGTGGAAGAATTCATCGTCACAAATCCTCTAGATCGAGGTCGGAGTAGCTGTAGGTGCCGGAGAAGGCGTGGCTAAGGCGCGTTTGACGTGTTTGACGCCTTGGGACCCTCGCTGGTCAACGCGATAGAGGTTCATGGTCACATGACTCGCGCAGCATTCAGTTAGAATCTGAATCACACCGAATCCATGGCCATCATATTCCGTATTTGATATCTTCCCTGGTCCATTCCAGGAGCAGAAACCAGTCTTGTTCTGATGAGCTATCTGTCCAGCAGTGGGATATGCACCCAGAGGTCAACAAATGGAAACTCGATTTCTATTGCACTTAGCTATAGAGCTATTTTGGTAGTAGTCCGTCTGGAAAAGGCTCCTTTAGCCCAAGTCATAGCCCAGATTCTTAGGAGGGCTCAGTCCTTCCTCTATGATCTATCGGCCTAAGTAGTTCCATAGCAACATTCGCCCCCCCCCCCCCCCCCCCTGTGCCCCCCGCCCCCTCCCTGTGCCCCCCACTCAAACATAACTCCTCATCATCATCCCCCCCTCAAACGTCTCCCCCGGTTCCAACCTCTGCCACCCAGCTACACTCCCCACCTCCACACACACCATCTGCTTGTACCCATCCTTGGGCGCAAAATCCCCCATCGCGTTCGCTTTCTCCCGCCACGGGTTCCACACCACGGTATCCTCGAGGTTGTCGCGCACGACGTCGAGGCGCGGCTTGCCGTCCGCGAGCACGGATGTCGTGTCCTGCTTCAGCCCGGTGTAGACGCGGTCGACCTCGGAGGTGATGGAGAGAGTCGGGGTGGATTGGGTGTGAGTGGTCGCGTCGAGGACTTTGTCGATGTAGGTTGCGGAGCCGAGGCCGGAGATTGTGGTCTTTGAGATGTCCTGGGTTGGGTGTTAGTGTGTGTGGCTTCTGGGCTTGTGGCTCTGCACGAGCGACTCCCTCCAGCGAACGAGGTTGTGCGGGGGCGGAGAGGAGAAGAAAGAAGGAGTGGGGGCAGGAAAGGGAAATCTCACGTCAATCCGCAGATACGTATGCAATAGCATCTGAAACTCCCACCCCTCATCCCCCTCATTCCTCACATTCAGCACCGTCATCAAGCCCTCCCTCCCCAGCGTGACGCTGTACACCAGCCCAAACTCATACGGCCATTTGCTCTTGACCGACTCGTCCAGCCCCGCGCCATAGAGCCCGAAATCCAACTTCACGGATTCATCCCCGCTGCCCTGCCCCTGCGCTTCGCCTTCGCTGCTGCTCTTCCCCAAAAACTCCCACCGCGTGCTCCGCGCGAAGCCGTGTTGCGGGAGCTTGCTCGTCGGGCCTTCCTTCGGCGGGGGGCCGAAGACGGGGAAGACGATTGGGATGCCGCCGCGGACGGGCTTGGAGCCGTCCAGGGCGGCTTTTTCGGAAACCCAGAGATTTTCGGCGCCGCTGGCGGTTTTCCAGGAGATGACGGTTGCTCCGTACAGCAAGATCGAGACGCTCTCGCCTGTTGGCAATGTTGCAGTTACGCGGTCGTCGGAGATGTCCACCGTAGGTTGCGGGGCGGAGCTGCGGGCGGAGGGGTTGAGGGAGGTGGGCTTTTTGGGGCGGTCGACCATTGTGTATGGTTTCGGGGGTTGGTTGAGGTAGGAGTGGGTTGTTGGTTCAGCAGAGAGGTGTTCTGTTAATCTCTTGAAGCTCGAGGAGGTTGAGGGGAATTGAGGAAGATTTGGGGCGTGGGAGTGGGGGGTGGTTGAAGTTGCTGTGACGATGGAGGGGCAGAGGGCGGAATGGATGTCTCGGCCACCAGCAGGCATGATCATCGACATGTGGAGCAATCTGAAACACGCATCTTGCCTCGACTGCTCGGCTGCATCGCATGGCGTCCATACACTGCCCACCGTGTTCAGAAGGAGCCGATATGGGAGGAAGCTTTCGGAGTGATGATCGAACACGAGACATAGATTCTCGATTGAGACTGAATCACGTATGTGGCGCGGCAAGGGCTGCACAGTGAAGCTTCATGAAGCGAGACTTTTCCGTTCAGACAATCATTAATTTCCCCATCTATTGGATCTTCTATCCACCCAATGCAATTGTTGTATCATGCTGGCGTTGTGGAACTGATCTCATGCAAAGCGAAGGTGAATTAAACGGCCCTGCCAAACTCCATGGACCAGGAACATCCAGTTGCGGAACAGGTATCTCGCTCACTGCAGCAATGGATCCTAAGGTTTTCGTTAGCAACTCATGTCCATCAAAAGCAAGTCCCCAGGATCCGTTACTCACCCTGAAGTGTTCCTGGAAGTTCGACCTCTTGTTGTTGCCCCACTGGTACCTCGCCTGTGCCCGTTGCTCCCTCTTCCTTTCCCTCTTCTCCACTTTGGTCACCTCTCTCCTCGTTGCGTCACTTACACCCACCATGCCCAATCCTCCGTTCGCCCTCGATATCAATGCGTTTCTTCCCCTGCCTCGATCGCCATCCTCTGCCCTCTCTCCGTCGGACCCGCTGGTCGAGGAGCCGGCTTCGATGGCCCGCCTGGATGGCAAACCTGGGCCACCACCGCTCTCGTAGCTGCGGAGGTTCTGACGGAAATACCTGTTTAAGCTCCTGTGTCCGGCCACACGACCACTGGGGAGATGTAGCTCGTGGTCGTCATGGTAAACGGCGTGCGGCATACCATGAGCGTGAGAGTGGAAGCCATCGGCTGCACGGTGCGGGCGCGGATCCGTGTGGCTGTGGTGCCTGCTTCGTGCTAGCGTGGCGTAGAGATGTGAGCGATCGTCAATGGGAACGGAGGTAATCTCGTCGGTTGGCACGGTCGAGAGCGTGCTGTCTGTTTCCCAACCCTCGTCGTCTTTGTCGCCGTCCGCCATCTCGGCGTCGGGCTGTGAGGCGTCGAGATTCTCGACGGTCAGTTTGGCGCGACGAGGAGCGCCGAGTTTGACGCCACCTTGGGCCGGTGCGTCCGCGGCGTCTTCGGTGCTTGTGGCATCTGAGTCGTCGCCCTCACCGTCGGAGTAGGTGGAGCGGAAGTCGTAGAACTGGCCGATCTCGATCATCTCTTCCTCAGTGTTGAAGGCGATCATGCAGTGGCCGCGATCCCGCATGTGTGTCTGAATGCCGGCGGCCGTGTGCTTCAACTTGCCGCAATACAAGCATTGGTGGTCCTCGTGGATCTTGGCGTGTAGATAGGCCACCAAACCCTCTTCATCGACCAGAAACTCTCGTTCCGGAATGAACATGCCATGATGACGTTGCATATGCAGGATGTTCAGCGGGAAGGTCGGCGAGAGGAAGTTGCAGAAGAGGCAAGAAAGTTTCGGCTCGGAAGTTGCGGATTCGGTCTGGGAGCTGGCGGTGGTGCTGCGAGTGGTTAAAGGTGAAAGGGGATGAGCTGGGCGGGCGTCCTCTTCGACTGCGGAATGATGCGGCCGGGTTGGGCGGCGTGAGATGGGCTCTCCATCCTGCAGCGAAGTCTGCTTCATGCTGTCTACCACGTCCTGGAATTCTGCCTCCGCCTCGTGCGAGAGACCGTTCGATGCCGTATCAATCGGCTCACCGAGGGAAAAGGTTGAGCTGATCATAGAGCCAGTCTCATCGTCTGTGCCTGTCACTGACCCCCCTCCCTGTTGTCTGAGCACGTTTATCCGGTGCTTTTGGCTGTTCAGATGGTTCTGGTAGGCGTTCTCGCTGAAATATGTCTTCTGGCAAGCCGCACATGGCCTCTCGAAAGCTGCCTTCGCGGCTGTGGCGGCAGCGGATGCCTTGTTTGCAAGGACCTTCTCAGCGAAGATCTCAGAGGATAGTGGGGGTAGCGACGCCACTCGACGCTTGAGGTTATATCGACTGTGGACAGCGGCTGTCAGTCAAATCTGTCCTAGCATGACTGCCACTTCAATCACATGGACTACTTACTGCCAATCGCTTTGCATATGGGTGCGCTGCAGTTCACTGGAGCGGAAGGCGACCTGACAGGTGTTGCAGGTGAAAGGATGGGACGAGTGGGAGCCCTCCGGCTGGGATGGCATAGGGCCGGCTGCGAGTTGAGTCGCCATGCTGTGTGTAAGGGTCTTGGTGGAGTGCTCTGCTAGGGCAAACTGTATGTGTCTAGCAGATGTGTACGGGAGGTGCTGTTGAGCAGAACGCTTGCTTGATCTCGGAGGGAGGGAGGGAGAAGTAGAAGTGGGAGAAATAGCGGTTGAAGTGGTGACTTATCGATGGGATTTTGGAGGGGCGACGGTGCCGGGGAGACGGAACCGCCAGAATTCGGTAGGGCTGATGTTCTTCTGCCCTATGGAATCTGACTAACCCGGGTTTGAGCCGAAAGACCGGGCCGCTTAATCGCGCTCGACGAGCCTTACGGCCTTACAAGCCCGCCCGCCCTTCGTTGACACCTACGACTTCATGTACCCTCCAAGGCCCTCGAAATGGGCGCGAGGGCGGTCTGTAGCAGACATCAAGGTAGATCGCACCACTACACAAGGAATCAGTTGGTCAGACAACATCTAGTAATCTAGCCAGTCGCCATTCTGTAGTAAGATCTTCGTACGGATAATGGTTTGCTGTACATGACCCTCTCATCGCCCTTTCACAAGAGAAGGAGGTGTAGTTTTCTTCGAGTACGATCAAGTCAAACAGTGTTCATGCACAGCGCTGCCATCGTGGCTTCTTTATTTTTCCCATTACTGTCGGCTTCTACTGCTGTCCGAGCAAGCTTGCCGGTCCTGTTTCTGATGCCTGATTGTTAGAAAGGGATACTCCATAATAAAACCCGTTTTTCAGAAACGCATGACAGTCTGTATTCTTTTTTTCTTGATGCAGTCAAGTCCGATTACCTCGGGAAGTGCCACTGTAATCGGCTCCCTTCTGCTTGCTCTGCTTGCAGAGTAGCTTTAGACCCACGTAACATGCATCCATCCCACCAACCTGCGAACCCACCCAATAGCCTCGCGACGCATGCAAAAAAAGCCCGACCCAACAACCGAAGAACCAACTCATCTCCCACGCGTCCTCCGTCCCGCCTCATGCACGTTCTGTCTAACCTCAAACAACACATCATCAAGCTCCCGCTCCTCCTGCGACCCTAGCATCGCATCCCGTAGATCCGCCGCTATCTGCCTCAGCCTCTCTATGATGCCCTTCGGCTCGGCCTTTTTTCTTGTATCGATCTCGGGTCCTGCAGCAGCGCCGTCCCCTGCGGCTTCGACAGGCTCGCTGTCAGGCTCGCTGTCAGGCTCGCTGTCAGGCTCAGTTGGCTCCTCTACATCGCGCTCGTCGCTGTCCCGTGTTGTATCCAGCTGGCTCGAAGGACGGCTGCTAGGAATCTCGACGTGGCTGAGTGTTCGTGGTAGCGAACGGGTGATGGCGCTGGTTTCCGATGACGCTCTTGTCCTGTGGGGGGTGGTCGTCCTGTTGACGGAGGCCGTGCGGCGCCGCTTGCGGGGCGCTGGCGTGTCCTCTATGACTGTCTCGTTGCCTGCAAGGACGGATGGGGTACGTTCGGATGCGGTCGCCGATCGTCTAGGACGTTTCTTGCTTGGGTTAGAGGTTGGTTCGCTGGGCTGGCTGGTCGGGCTGGACGGATTTGATGCTTGGCCAGGCTCAGATGAAGCGGGCGGAGGGGCGAGGTGGGACTCCATAGGCTTTTTGGGTGAGATGCCTGGCTCGAACTTGGTATTTGAGGAGAATGACCAAGAGGTTATGCTGTCAGCTGGCTGGCTGGCGACGACGATCTCATCGAGCATATCTTCGTCTCCTTGTTCATCAGTCCGCCTGCCAGTGATCTGGCTTAATGCAGATGTGAAGAGCCGCTTAAGTGGTGACTGCTTCTTCTGCCGCTTCGAGCTCTTGCCAGAAGATGGCGTGATGCTCTTCCGTTTCTTGCTGTTCCGTGGCGTCTCTTTGTTGGCCAGTGAAGAGCGTGTTGGGGACACGTGAGAAGGTTCCAGCAGTTCTCGTTGGGCTCGAGTGGTGTCGACGTCGTCCGTTGGTCCGTGGTAGGCAAAGGAATTTTCCACGCGACTAATATTGCCGTTGGATGACTGCTGCAGCTTGCTACGTTGGCCGGCGGGTACATGCAGAGCGGAACGATATAGATCTTCCAGGTCCTCTTCCTCAACTTCTACGGTGGTGCTGCCAGAAGCCGGTGGCTGGGTTTGAGGAGCATGGACTACTTTTGCATAGTGAGTAGTCGCCTGGTCCGGTGTAGCATCGTTTCCGGCAGGGCTTCGTTTGGCGTACGCCTGCATCTCGCCAGCGAGCTGGGCAGTCGATTGTACGTCGGCAACAGAACTAGGGAGTTCATCGAGCTCCGGTTCAAGATTGGATACAGCAACTATCCTCTCTTCGAACGCATCGGTAGCCTCGTCAAGGTCATCACCCTCGTTGTTTTCTTCAGGATGCGCACCACCATCAACATCTCGAATATCTACTGACGTGGCGTCTTGAGCCTCGTCTTGGTCGTCGGCAACCGCACACCGTGCCACTATGCTGTCATCGTTGTTACTGAGATCCTCCATTTGCGGAGGCGACGACGGTGGGTCTTCCGATGCTCCGAGATCTCCCTCGTTATCAACTTCTTCAAGTTCTCCCGGTGCGGCCCCCTGAATTATGTTTTGCTCGTTGACAACCGTTTCATGGGCTACAGTGCTGTCGCCACCAGTATCCAGTGGTTGACGACGTTTTCGGGCCGAGATCGGTGTTGGCGAAGAACCAAGAAAGCCTTCGACCGCATCTACAGGAAGGGGAGATGCCAAGGGCGTATTTGCTCCGTCCCACGTCCTGCGTGGCACAGAAGCCTCTGAGCTCATTATGAAAGATCGAGTCGGCGTGCGCGGAGAAGCCGGAGATTTTTTCACCGGGCTGGAGCCGATGTTGCGGAACATGGCAGCTGTACTCTCCAATTGCTTGGCCTTGACTTCTTTCTGGTGCTCGGTCAGTAGCTGAGAGTCGGGTTCTCGAGGTGGAGTAGACGCTATGGCGATAAAGTGAACCTGAGAATCTTCGTGACGGAGCCGGCTTCTCGGCGTGAGACGAGGTGAGACTCCAGTCCTTGTAGATGAGCCCGCACGGCGGGTAGGGGACGACATAACTGGCTGCGGGACAGTGAGGCGTGGTACAGAGCGTGGTATCGGCGACAACGCAGGTGGCTTCGTTGCATCGATGGCGGGTCCATCTTCGTCAGGTGAGCTCGCCAACTGGACCTCGACAACATCGCGCAAGGCTCGCAGGACCTGCTCTGCAGCTGGAAGTAGCTGGCTGTTTTTGATGATAGACTCTGAGAGCTCAATCGCGAGTCGGTATAACCACTGGTTTGATCCACCTTCAACTCCTTCCTTTCCTGAATTCGAAAACAAGGTTGCACACTCCTTGAGAAGTTCCAGCTTCTGGAGTACAGTGGGTTTAACCTCTAAGCAGGGAACCAGAATTGAACGCGTTAGTGAGAGGCCGGAGACTTCGTCCAAGCCGGAAAATGACCTAGTGGAGATCAAACTGAGCAAATGTAGGACAGGCGACTGCAGCGTGGTACGACGAGAGCGATGGGAAGGAGTGGGTGCTGCCTCGAAATCCTCACTGGAAGTTCGGGCCAGCACGTTGTAAGCAAAGTGCATTGCACCTAGCTTTTCAATCGCAACTCGAACCATAAACTCGAACCTCGATACCCACTTCGTCTCTTGAGCGGTGTGACCGCCTAAGGACGTTGGATACGTCGTCCAGATTCGCCGTAGCAGGTTAATGATATGTGCGATAGTCTCCTTCAGTTCCATTGACGCCTTTACTTCTTTTCTTCCAGCTTCACCAAGGGATTCCATGAGAGATACCCACAGCTTCCGTACTGAGCTCTCCGCGGATGGGTCTGAGTCCCAAGTGGCATTGTTGAGGCACGGTCCAATGAGTTCCAGTATGGCCGCAGTGTGTTGACGGACCCAGCTTGGATCAACCCTGGGTAACTCGTCAAGCGTGACTGAGGCAGCCGTGGTGGCCCTTTCCTCGTTCCATGTTCTCGCTTGACTGCCCAGCAGAGCTGCGAGGATTTGGCATGCGAAGTTGGCTTCTTTTGTGTTCACCAATTTGATCAGAATTTGGAACACGTACTCATCCCAGCACAGGTCCAGATGCTCACGTGAAGACTGTGGACGAAATGCGTAGTAGAGGAGGTTGCTATATATAGACATTGCCGCCTTTCGGGCTCTCTGGGGACGCTGAACATGCTTGGCACGCTCCAGGTGGCTCACAACCGGATGTCGCAGGGTTTGGAGCAGGTGACGGTCAGTCGAAGGACCTGGTAAAACCACATACACTAGGCGATTCCAAGCGATAACGGCCTGTGCCTTGGTATGCGGATCCGAATGGTTGAAGCAAGCCTGGATAAGCTCAAGCCAAGTTTTCAGCGGACGCCAATGTTGCAAGTGTTGCCTTTTGCCTTTATGGAAAAGAAACACAACGGTCCATATTCTCGGAACGCTTTGACTGTCTGATGCCTGCTTGAGAAGGTCAGTGGGTAGGGACAAAGGAAGTCATATAAGGATTGCATGCGACTTACCTCTGTGATTGCATCTTGACACCCCTTGGCCGTCTTGACGTCAAGAACCTTCTTCAGGCGCGACGCCATGAAATCACCGTACGTCACTCCATCCTCAGATTCTCGGTCGAGCAAGTCAGTGACCGCCTGCGAAGCCCTGCTGCTAGAGCCGAGACTTGTGCCTGCGACAATACCAGTCTCGATAGCGTGAGTCCTGACGTCTTTAACACTGCTAAGCATTCCATGGAAGACATGCTCGATCCAGTCAGACATCTTCGCCAGCATTACGCTACGTGACTGTTCGACTAAGCGGCGGTAGAGAAAGAGTCTGCCTCCAATAATACTATTGCCTTTGACGCGGCTATCAAGGTCATGTAATGCGGAGAGCAACCTCTCTACACGATCTGTGGTGAGAATTTTCGGCCCAAAGCTCTGATAAGCAAGGACAGTCAGGAGATTTGTGGTGATTGACTTCGGAGTGGTCGGGTCCATTAGCGCGCTAACTGACTGTTCGACGGTGTAGCGGCAGAAGTCAGCGTTGAAGCTTGCTGCGAGAGCGGGAATCCGTAGAAGCGCGGCTAAAAGCTTGAGAGCTTGTCCACAGAGCTGTGCGTCCAGCGGGTCTGTAAGGGAGTTCTTGGTCTTTCCATCTCTTCTGATAGACTGTGCCAGACAGCTAATTTGTTCTTGGAAGCCAGCGACGCTAAGCGTATCTGCGAATGCTTTCAGGCCCCTTAAAAGCGTCATGTACGCATCGAGCCGAGCTTCCCTCGAGTCCCAGCCCAACTGATCCACAGCAGCCTCAAGCATCTCCTCAAAGGAGTTGAACCTGCGAGCTGAGCAAAGTATCCGGCTCTTCGGACTAGACATGGTATTTTGTGCGGCTGATAAAGGAGTGCGCAGTTTCAGGATGGACTTGAGAGGCTTCTGTTCTCTGGCCGTCGGTGTAACTTGGAGGCCTGTGGGTGAATTGTGATAGCGTGTCCATGGAGAGAAGCCGACCCTCTTGCTCCCTTTACCAGAATCGAGATTCCCAGGCTCAGCCGACGAAGACGGGGTGTGTTCCGGCGTGTCAACGGCGAGGTCAGCAGCCAGAAGCTTGCTGAACGTAGCGGTATTCTCTACTTCGAAGCTGTCTTCGAGAAACTCCAAAGCGTCAGAGACGTCCCCACTGTCCACTTTGCGGTCGTGCTTTGGCGGAGTCGGCGGTCGAGCTGGGAGGCTTGCGAGCATTCTCGGAGACAAGACCATTGCAATGCATTAGGCGTGAGTTTTGCTACGCGGCCATGCTGGAGATAAGAATTGCGTGAGGCGACGTGCGTGAAAGAAGAACATGAGACTTGGTTGAGACTTGGTAGCGTCGTCTCTCCCGGCAAACACGCGCAGCGCGAAGTCGCGTTTAAGTGCTGGCCCGTGCATCTGTGGATCTGGGTAAGGGTCGGGCATGGTCGCCTCACCAAAAGTGTCCCACGCTGATCCGCTGCGGACCATGTCTTAGACACTTGGTGTTGCATACGGTGCGGCTCCAGATGGTTTGAAATTTGCCGGCAGACAAGTGCGGGTCGTCTAGATAGTCCCTCAGCTCTCTTACAGCGCTTACACCTATCATCTAGGACACTCTAAACTACTCGTTGCATGCCACCTTGAGGGGCGAAGGTCAAGCTGCAAACCTTCAGCCCTACAGTCGAGCTTCAGTAGATTGCATTCGAGCAACAACCCTAACGAATCTGTAATATCTACAATGAGCGGTATCAAGCCACGTAGTAGTGGCTCTTCCACCAGCGGTCAAGGTACACCAGGATACAATGCATCTTTCTGCGTAATATTTGCCACGCTCGAACTGACGTTGTGCTAGCAAAGCTCGATGAAGTTACTTCCTTGATGGAAAGCCTGCGTACCGACGCGAAAGAAAACAACCTGGACCCTTCACGTGAGTACGGTGTCTTGATACAAGTTCCGATGAGGTCCGGTGCGCTGACCCTTGAGGTTTCAGAGCGCAGTGCAAGGCTCGAACAAGTTAAGATACACGGACGCGATCCTAAGAATGCGGACCCGATCTTCACGAAAGAGGTGTGCCACGGGATCTGTATACTGCACGTTGTTCAATCTACTCATGGTGAGCATGACAGGGCATTCAAACACTCGCGCAGCATGGCTTCGACTCCTCCTCACTGGCGACATCTCGAGAAGCGCTCCGCTGCTTGGCCAATGCGTTGCTATTGCAGCCGCAGACCCGGCAGATATTCGTAGACTTGGGATACGCGAAGAAAGCAGCCGAGAGGCTCAAAGTGAGTACATCATCAGCATAAACGTACAGACGAAGATACTGACACTACACAGACTGACAATCGAGATGACGAATTCCTAGTATCACGCATACTCTTTTTGCTAACATATGAGACGGATCTAAATTTCGAGGGTCTGGTAGAGCAACACCAGCTCGCCGATAGCATCAATGAGAACATCGCAAGGCATGCGAAGCGCTTCCCGAAGGGGCTCCAGGGTGCCTCGCAACCAGCGCCAATGGACGACATGGCACTATCAGAAACGCTCAAGCTGATGTTCAACATCACCCACTTCAATCCGGATCTAGCAGGATCATTTTCACCATCGCTACCCTTCTTGCTAAAGATACTCTGCCAGTCGGAGATACCTCGTCCCCCCCTACAACCCCCAATAAACTACCTCATCAACGCCCTTCTCAACCTCGACCTAGACGGCACAAAGAGCCAAATCCTCAGCACAAACCCGCTCTTCCCCGAAACCGACCCAAAGTGCAACGCAGAACACATCATAAACATCCTATACAAAGCAATAGCGCAATACCCGCAATCCGAGCTCGATCAGGTGATCACACCCCTCCTCACTCTAATCCGCCGCATCTACGAGATCGCCCCCGAGGACGTGCAGCACTACACGCAATCCCTCCTCCTCCCCAGCGACGCCGAGCGCAACAAGCCGCTCGGCAAATCCGACACCCTCCCCTCGCGCCTGCTCAACCTGTCGACCTCAGCGCCAACGCCTGCGCTCCGCGGCAACATCTCGTCTCTGCTGTTCGAGCTCTCCGGCAAAGACGCCGCGACATTCGTGAAGAACGTCGGGTACGGCTTCGCATCCGGCTTCCTCATGAGCAACAACATCGCCGTGCCGGAGAACGCGGTGGAGGCGGAGGTGGGAAGCGGCTCGGCGGACGTGCCTGTTAATCCGGTCACGGGGCAGAGACTCGATGCTGAGGCGCCGGATGCGGGACCGCCGATGACGGAGGAGGAGAAGGAGAGGGAGGCGGAGAGGCTGTTTGTGCTTTTTGAACGGTGTGTGCTAGCGTCGTCTCACAAGGGTACAACCACTAACGACGCGTGTCACAGGCTCAAGAAGACCGGTGTTATCGATGTGAAGAACCCGGTTGAACAGGCCAGAGATGAGGGTCGTTTCGAGGAGCTGGACGATTGAAAGACTGAACGTCATCGCGAACTTGTCGTTTCTCGTTGGTCCACACGCATTACACCGATGCACGGCAATGAGGCCAGGCCCTACGGTTGGAACGTCGGCGTTCTGATGTCGCTCCAGGCGAATCTTCGTAATTCCCCTGTTCTCAGATCACAGGCCGTCCGCAAGTTCAGCTATGGACTTGGTCCAAGGAAACGGAAGCCTGAATCATCTACAGTAGTTTTGCAACGCTTCGCGTGGTACCGGGACTCACTGCATTTGCGGACAATGATAGGCAGCAGACCTAGCCCAAGCAGTTAGTCTGCTTCCCATCCCAACTGAGGCTACGAGTACGTACGGCTAAAAGATCACTGCACATAGGAAGCAAGAAGCAAGAAGTAATATGACCAGACCTGTCCTATGCATTTTTTGATACTCTACAGCCACAGCAAATAATAATCAAGCGCCTCTGCAACATCCCGCGAGACCGCTAGAAGACGCAGGAAGGGCCCCCTCACCACCAGTTCTCCCTCTAAGCCGCCTTTCTCACACCCCTAACGACTCCCGTTCCTCACCGCCTCCAAAATCAAATCCCTCGCCTCCTCCACCCCTTTCTTCTCTCCCACAATCTCAATCGCCTCATCCCCCTTCCCGCCCTTCGGAACCTGCACTCTCGTCCCCGTGCGCTTCCTAATCCCGTTAACCGTGCTGCCTCCCTGGCCCACCACGAACCGATACAGCCCCGGGTCCGGCAGGATCAGATACCCCGTGACGCTCGGCGTCTGCGCAGCCTTGAGCGCCTGCTCCAGCGCCGCCCTGGCACGGGCCACGTTCTCCGCATTCCCGCGCAGTATCCACGGGATCTCACCGTCCTCATCAGGGAGGCTGGCGGCTGCGTCGACGAGCTCCCAGCTATGCGTGTCAGGCGCTGCTGCAGAAGCATCGTCCGTGATGAGCGGCATCGCGCCTCCCTGGGCAACGCGGCCGCGTGGGCCTTGCTGCTGTGGCGCCTCGGGACGCGCGGGGGGCGTCTGGCCATTGTGGTCGACGGTGACGCGGAAGTCGTTGCGGAGGCGGCGGAAAAAGGCGCCGTTGTCGGCGACGAGGTGGTGGTATTTCCGCGGGACACTGACCATCTCGCCTTCCTGGTCCTTGACGAGCTGGCTGATGTGCTCGACGGCCTTCTCGACATCGGGCGGCTGGCCGGTCACTTTGACGGCGGTGCGTGCGGCGCCGGTCGCGGATTGCTTGGGCACGTCGATGGTGACGTTGAATTGGGATTCGAGTGAGCGCCGGATCTCGCCGCCGCGGCCGATGAGGAGCCGGTGCTTCGAGGGCGCGACGTCCATGGTAGTCGTCGTGGAGTTTTCGCGCTGGTTGACGGAGTCTTGGAGCGCGGCGACGATCTTGTCGACCACCGCAGTAGGGCCCTCGACGCGGATGGTGTTTTCGGCGCTTTCGGGGCGGGGGAAGCGCACCATGCGGGCGAGCTCGCGGCGGTCGTCGGGGCCGCCGGCTGAGACGACAATTTGGCGGATGTTGGAGCCTACGAATGTCTGTTAGCGCCTACAGCCCTTGAAAGCGTAGGGAAGAATGAAAGCTTACCGCCACCACCAATGAGCGCCTTATGGTGCTTCTTGTCGATCTCAATGGTCCGAGTAACCGTGTTGTCGAATACCTTGGCGCGCTCCTCGAGCATCTTCTTGGCGTCTTCAACCGCTTTCTTCGTGCCCCTAATCTTGATCTCAGCACGTCCAGAGGCATCAACCTGGTCCCTACTAGGGACGTCAACCTGGGCGCCAGTTGTCAAGCGCAAGTTCTCCATCTCGCGGCCACCTTGGCCAATCAGCGACGGTATCTGATCGGGAGCAACAGAAACAGTGGCCGAGTGCGAGTTATCGATGGTATACTGAAGCAGGTTGAGCAGCTCTTCCCGTGCCTCATCTGCGCCGCGCTTCGGTCCCTTAATGATGACCTCATCCGCCGCCTGGGCCCGGAAGTTCTTCTGCGACCCGCCTGACTCGGCTTCTGCATCTTCGTTCTGGCCTGAGCGAGGGAAGTTGACCCGCACGTTGTATCGATCTTGCAAACGGTTTACCTGGCTGCCACGAGCGCCGATAAGATCGCGATGATACTGCGGCTTGATCTTCAACACGTAAGTGGCTTCGTCCTCTAGTCGCTTAGCCATTGTCAGAATCTCCTTCTTGGCTGCCTCGCATTTAGCCTGGGGTCCTTTGAGATCGACCTTGCCATCGTGGACTTGGATCTCAACATCGAACTCCTCCCGGAGCTTCCTGATGTTCTCGCCGCGCTTGCCAATGAGGAAGTTTGCGAATTTCTGCGGATACTCGAAGCTCATAGTGTAGCCTCGCTCGCGTTCATCCTGCTCTTCCTGAAGAATGAAAGCAAGAAGCTTTTCGGCCATGTCGTCAACGGAAGATGAGGGACCGCGGACCGAGATGCCATTTCCAGAGGGTTGCTGCCCACGTTGCGCGCGTGAACCACCGAAGAGAAGTTCGACCGGGAAAGCATCATCGGGAATCGCCTGTTGTTCGCGGTCGGCGTACCGGCGGATCTTGTCGTGGAACTTGGGCGGAGCTTCAATGTCACGAGAGGCGATCTGGTCCTGGCCGTTGATGGCAGCGAGGATGGCCTTCTGGACCTCTTCCAGGGCTGCTTGATATTCCTTGACCTCAGCTGCGGATGGCTGTTTCCGAGGAAGTTCGAATTCGGAAGGCGAGCCGGGCTGCTCGAACACCAGGAGAAGCTGAGGAGAGTCCTCATGCGTTTCGGGGAAGACGACGTGTACACCGTGTTCGCGCCGAATCTGCTCAGCCCGCTGCTGCTGCAGACGTTGGTGATAGAACGGATCGACGTCTACGCTAGCGAATCGACTTGGGGGGAAGCCGCTGATGACGCCCATGACGTCCTTGCGGGCTTGCATAGCATTCTTGTTCTCCCGCGCGTAGATATTCCAGGAACTCGTGCTATCCGCAGAGCTCGGAAGCACTATGCTTGCGTCGTGCATCTTCTCCAGCTCTTCGATAGCCTGCCGTTGCCTAAGATACCTGCTAAGGTCGCGTGCATGAGCGTGGGAGTTCCCGTGTTGACGAGCAACATCGACGTTGGCCATCGACATCTGCGATGTGATGTCGTCGATCTTGGCGATGGCGCCCTCTATGCTTCCCTCCGGACCGATGACATAGATAGTCTCGCTGTCATCGCCACTGGGTGGTAGGATCACGGAGCAACCAGTCTCCTCGAGGAAGTCATGGAGAGATCCTCCCCGCTCACCAACGACGAACTGGTGCCTACCACGCTCGATGTTTGGTACTTCGTTGATGACGTATCCGCGCTTCAGCTTTTCCGCATTCGCTTCGATTTCCTCACGCGCTTTTTGAGCAGCTTGACGCTCGCCAGAGATGAGGATAGGGAGGTTGGCTTGAGGAGGGAAGGCCAGCGGCTGGCCACGCGCGACAACGTTCGGCGCTTGTTCAGTCCAGGTGTGGTAATGCGGTATTTGTATGTTGACGCCTTCAGGCTCGTACTTCTTGATGTCGGAGTTATGAGCACCAGCCAGGAAAGGGTACAGCTCGGCCGGAATTTCCTTGAGGCGCATGTTCACGGTGGATGTGCGTTCATTGACAATCGCCTCAACCTCTCGGCGAGCCATTTCCGCGGATAGAGCGTCGCCCTCAATGAGAACATCGATCGTAGCGCTCTCGTCATCATCTGCCGGTGCTGAAGGGTCGTCCTGTCTCGGCATCTGCACCTTGGCACCGGTGCGCTTGATGATGCCTTGGATGGTGGAACCGCCTCGGCCGACGATGTGACCGCGCAGCGAGGCTGGTATAGTGACTTTGATGCTTTGCTGTGAGGTGTTAGTAAATCGCAGCCGGATACTCGCGATGCGCTTACCTTTGCACCGAGCTCTTTAGCCACCTCCTTGAGCGATTGACGGACAGCCTCGACAGGACCTTGACCCTCGAATATGATCCGACCACCTGCGCCCTGTTTCATTTGCACACGGGCCTTGGAGCCCCTATTGATGTCGCGAAGGACATCCTGTACAGGCTTCTTCAGCTGGATCCTTGGTTGGAGCTGCGATGGTGCAAAATCGATGCTTTCAGTGTGACGACCCGGGAGCGACACTGTATGCGAAGCTGCCGTAGAAGCCGGCGTCATCATCCCAGACGCAGGCGTGGATGCGCGAGAGGAGACGTTGCTGGATGCCGGACGGCCATTGGCGCCACCATTGACCCCGTTGGAGGACTTTCCACCCCAAGCCGACGGAACAGCGGCGGCACGCGCCTTGGGGGCACCCAGAGCTGGGAAGGCCTCTTCAGACTGGGTGTTGAGCTCTTGCGCTGGCTTCTTCCCGGCAGCTTTCTCAGAAAGCTCTCCAGATCTCGGGGTAGCTGATGGTGGGGGGTGGGCAATGTCTTCTTCGTCAACTACGTCTTCGACAGTCGCCTGGCGGCGGGCCTCCTCCTCAGCATGCTGCTTCGCAAGGAGCTGGCCGGGACGAAGCTCCCCCTCGGCCTGCGCGGAAGTGGTTGCAGAAGCCTCGCTGTCCATGTTGTGTTCCTCGGTCGATATGCTGCACACGATCTGGTATTATCCCGGTGAGATTCTAAAGCTTTGGGAAGTCGTCGAGATGTTTGGAAGTTTCGTAGAGATCCTGGGGAGAAGTGGCCGCGGATCAGCGAGAGCTTTTGTATGCGCAGAGTGTGCGCTAATGAAAACCGTGGTCAACCGTACCAAGTATACCCAAACTCAAAATCGTACAGCTATGCTCTAGAGTTAAGTTTAGGATGCCGCACGAAGATGACAGCCGAGGTGACGAGAGAGCTGCAGGATAGATTGAAGGGCACTAAGTGAATGTGGGCAATCAAGCCGTATTCACTGCAGAAGTGGTTGTAAGGATAGGTGACTTCTGCGCAGAAGGGGTCAGGGTAAGGGAGAAGGGTAAGGATGAGGTGCAATGGACTCGAGGCTCAAATGATTTCCCCGGAAAGTTCGAGGCGGCTTCCACGGTTCCATGCATCCCGGGGATCTTGGCATTAGATAAGCAGCCCGATGTCACGTGGACATGAACATATACCTGACCTCGAATATGTGTTCACTCATGACATCTTTCAAGTGCTGCAATGCGTGAGACGGCTGCATCGCTTGTGTTTTTCGGTGTCGGCTTGATATGTTACAGCAACCATTTGACCCCCCATCCACCCCTAACTCGCAAGCACCCTTGTCCTCATCCACTCACTAGTCCCCACCCCCAAGTTAAGCCCATTCCTCGCCCACCACCTCCTAACATCCTCCCCCTTCCTCCCCTCGACCCCATCCTCCAGCGCCTCCTCGATATCGCACGTCTTATACTCGACCCGGAGCCCGCTCTGCTTCCACCACTCCAGCACAGCCGCATGGCCCATCTTGGTCGCGCCGACCAGCACCTGGTTATCGAACACGAGCTTCTCGCCCCGCACCTCGTGCCAGAAGTCCAGCACGCTGACGTAGCCGTGGTGCGACGCCAGCCGCGTGATGGTGTCTTCGTGCGGGAAGGGGATTGAGGAGTGCGCCCACCAGCGCAGGACGGGGAGGTCGGCGTGCTGGGTTGCGAGGGAGATGGATTTGCCTGGTTTGAGGCGGAGGGGGGTGCGGGGGTGTGTTTTAGGGGCCGAGTCGACGGCGCGAGCAGCGGGCGTGCTGGAGCGGCTTGGGTGGGCCTCGGTGGAAGCGTCAGCGGACTCGGAAGTGCTGGCATTCTTCCACCACTCGAGCACTTCGAGGTGGCCTTTGCTGCTTGCCTGCTCGAGTGCTGCTTCGGTGTATTTGAGAGGCAGCCCGGATCTGTGCCACCAGTCTAGCACGTGTGCGAAGCCGGCCTTGCTGGCGCCGTCGAGGGCTTCGGCCGTGTATTCTTTAGCGAGGAAGGAGGGCGAGGTGTGCCAGTAGTCGAGGAGCTCGATCTTGCCGAAGACGGAGGAGGACTTGTCGGGGAGGAAGGAGTGGCCGAATGTCGCCCAGAAGAGATCTTTGTGGTAAGTCTCTAGATAGGTCAGGTGAGGGATCATGGCGAAGCGCATGAGGACTTGGACGCAGGACCGCGAGAGCCAGCGTGGGACCGGGCCGGTGTCTAGGAGCGCTTTGAGCTCGTCGAGCGTGCCCGTTAGTACTGCCCACTCGATCTTCTGCATAAGCGTTTGCGGTCCCTCCTTGCTGCTGGCTTGCCGCCATTCTGGTGGCGCCGGAAGAGTTGTGAAGACGCCAAGTGCCTTCGCAAGCTCCCAGTCGCCCGTGAAGTCCAGGACCATAGACCACAGCTCCGGCGGCAGGTTTCGCGCCGTACTTCGCGACGACCCTGCAAGCTGAGACGAGCAGGCTACAGGAGGAACAATGTCATGCCCGATGGTCATCAAGTCGATCTGGTTCTGCACCGCCTCGACGACTTCCTCCAGCCCATCGAACGGCACCGGCTTGACGAGATTTGACTCAAAGGTCCACAGCTGCGGCTGCATGACCTGGACCCAGTTCCACTTCCTGCGCAGCTTGCTCAGCTGCTTCTTCGTCATTGGGTTCTCCCACATCGAGCACGACATGCCCGGCACGAGGAACATCTTCTTTGAAACATCCCAGCTTCTTATGATCTCCAGCACCATGTTGTTTGCCCGGCCCTGCAGCATGGCGGCGAGGTTGTCCGCGTCGATGGGAGCGAGTATGAGCATGTCCGCCCATGCGCAGAGCTCGGCCGCCTCGTACTGGACATGTTTGGCGTCTTTGAGGCGATACAGAGGTCTGCACTGCCGTCCGGCCCTGAAGTGCGTTATGGTGGGCCAGATGTCATTGCCGGAGCAGGTGACGGCATTGGTGATGAACTTCAAGGAGACGTTGCCGAGCTCGAGGAGCCGCTCTTTGATATTGACTTCAAGGTCGAGTGGTACGGGACATGCTGACGCCACGAGGATGTGCGGTGGGCGGCCGTGGTTCTCGGCTGGGGACATTGCGGACAACGGTGTAACTGCTCAGGCCTCCATTTTCTATTTCCTGAGATAACGCGGGTGGCTGCAGGACTTTAATCCGAAGTCGAACATGGCATTGTGGCGTGATATCCATGCTGCAGGCGCTGCAGGTGCTGCCACATGGCCGCTTATTATCGGTGTGACGTCGCGCGTCAAAGGCACCATGTCACGGATGCGCTGGGCCACTGTCAGAGGCTACCTACCTATAGGTACTTAGGTGTTTTACCCAATGGCCTGCCTTTAGCATGTCTGTAGGAGAAGTACTCCAGCATGAGTCGCTTACGCTATTCGGTGCTTTTTGACGCTACTCAGCAGGCCAACTATATCTACGTTACACTTTAAAGTACGCCGACTCCATCCAACACCCCAAAAACTGTCCAAAAGGATCCTGGTGGGACGTGCAACCCCACGAACGCCGCCCACCTTGCTACATCAACCCAGAAGAACCGTCCAAGTACAACGCCTAAGAAACCAGCATCATCCCCACAAGCACCGAGACAGCCAAAGCCAGCACACGCGGCACCATCTGCCCGACAGCACCACTCAACGCCAGCGCCGCCATGATCGGCTCCGGCTGATACGGCACCGGCTGCGTCGAGTTCATCGTCCCGTCCCAGCAGTACGTCTGGAAGCACTGCCTGCACACCTCCGGCACCGGCGTGCCCGTGCGATCCAAACTCCGCGACAAAATCGCGCAGCCCACGCACGTTGGCCACATGGCGTCCCGGCTCGCATTACCCATCGTCGCGACGTGATATCCGTTGCTGATAATCGCGTTGCGCTCGCTGAGGTTGTGCGAGGGGGTAAAGGTGCTGACGTTCGAGTTGTAGATGTAAGGCGCGTTGGGGAGGTAGACGACGATTGGGGCCGGGCCGGTTAGGTTGGCGGTATCGCAGCCGAAGAAGGTCGGACGGTTGTTCAGCCCTAGGTTGACGAACGTGTTTTGGTCTGGGATAGCGGGGAAAGCAGTGCCGTTCTGTTGCGCGGCGTTTAGGGAGCGCTGGTAAGTGGCGACGAGCGCCGTGCCGTTAGGCCAGCCTGCACCGGGCTCCAAGGTGTCGGCAGAGGAGTCGACGGCGAAGATGACATCGACCGCACGGAGGGGCTGGATAAGGGGATGAAGCGGGATGTTCTGGAGGTCCTCGCCGCCGTCGACGAGCGTCAGGCGCTTGCTTTGGGCGTTGAGATTCGTTTCGGGGTGGTACAGGAAGAAGGGGTTGGGGGACCAATCCGCAATGTCGTTGTTGTCTTGTCCAATGCCTACGAGTACATCCTCAAGCACATTTTTCAGGACATCCGGCGCCTCGGTGTTATTGATTTGGAGTATGAATTGGTTGAAGAGGGTAGAAGAAGTTCCCATGACGTATCCGACGTTGTCGAAACCTCGGATGCACGTCTCATTGTCCGGAAGAAGGCCTTGGGAAAAATTGGAGCCGACGTAGCGCAGCGGCGCAAACCCAAAGACAGTGGGATCGAAGGAACCCAACTCCCAAGGGTTGAACTCGTACACAGTCGTGTTGCCGGAGATGAGAGTCTCTCCCGGAGCACGGCCATCGGCAATAAGAATCGGCATTGGCGCATTAGCACTAGAGAATTGCTCATCGTCGACGATAGATGAAAAGGTGTGCCCTGGGCCGCCTTCTGAGGCGTTGACCAGCTGGTAGGACAGACCACGGCCCCAGTAATCGGTAATCGAGGTGTTGAAGCCAGCATCAGCTTTTGCGTTTACAGTATCGTAAAGGTCGTCGTAGTACTGGGCGGATGAGAGCAACTGGATCCGGCCAGTGTCCGGGCCCACGAAGATTGAATTTTCAAACTGCCAGAGGGAGCCGGAGATGTCGGGGTTCGTGTCGATGACAGACTGTACGGAGGTGAAGTTGTTGGTGTACAAGCTGCCAACAAGCCAGCCGCCGCCAGAGAGCCCGCTGAGGTATGTCGCGGACTGGAGTAGACCACCGAGATGGCCGACTGATGTGGAATTAGGAGTTCGGCTGTCGAACGCTGCAAGTGCACCGGCCCCATTCATCAGCGCTCGATATCCACCACCAGAACAAGCTACGCCGATGTTCGGTAACGCTGTCGCGTTGTTGGCATTGTTGTCGATGTAGGCGTTCGTGTCGAGGCCGGTAATATTCAATCTGCTCAGCAGATCGCGCATCGGGCCAACGGTGTTGCTTCGACGCGACTCGAGCCATGTTGTCTCCTGCTGCGACAGGGCCGAGGCATCTCTTAGGATAGGGCGCTCCGAGGGACAATCGACTCGTCCGGGGGTGTAGCCACTGGGGGCCTGGGGCGCCGCTCTTTTCACTATGTCTAACGGTACGGCGAGGTTGAGGGCAAGGTCCCGTTCTAAGGATGCATCTCGAGGAATGACAACGCTTGCTGTAGGCGTTCAGTGTTAGCCATCCAGGCTAGGAACAAACACGAGGTAAGATTACCTGAAGCGGCAGCGAGCACAGCAGAAACCCGCAATAGGCGACCGACTGGTGTTTCGAACTTCATGGCTAAAGGGAGTAAATATGCTGGATAAGTTAATCGGGACAGTTCCCAGAAAGTGCTCTGTAACAGTACGAGATGGCGCACAGCCTAGTATATCAATGCACCGAACGAAGGGAGGGCTCTACTCAGACGCTGTTTCATCGCGGTTCCGGAAGCGCGGAAAGGGATAAGGGTTCAAGATTGTGATGACGTTGGCGGCCTTGCTTATTATTAGCACGGCATGGCTGCCAGGTGTTTTTGCTACTAGAGCATCTTGAATCCTGAAAGTGGCGCCGCGGCAAAGCGATCCTTGCGAAGCCTGGCGGTTTGCTCACCATCATGCTTCTATGAGCTGGGCTGGGGGATGCTCAGACATACGGAGTACTACTTCGTAAGCTCCCCCTCAAGAATTGAGAAGGGACGGGAGTTTGCCGCACACGACCGCCTGCCTGTCAGTTGGCAGCCATGGACGTCCAGAACGGGAGCTGACGCGAGCCGGAAGACGCGGCGCCCTGACAGCGATCGTGCGTCGCGTACCTAAGATCACGGCGCACGAATCTCATCCTTGCCTTGCCGACTGCACTCGAGTACTCCGTACGCGTAAGCTGTTGAGCACGCTGACTTGGCCTTGACTGCCACAATCAAGCGCTCGTCTTCTCTACGAGGCAAACGCATTGTAGCGCAAGAAGTTAAGCAGTCTCGGACGCGCAAACGCGCAAACGCCCAAGGGCGGGCTGAAACGAGGGTGGCCGCGCTCTTAGCCCATATCACGTGTATTGCGGCCACCTTCATTTCAATCCGCCCTTGGCCCACCATGCACGCAAGCAGCAAGCAGCCGTGCCGCTCCGATGCAGGGTGCCGATGTCAGCCGCTCCAGTTTGCCGGCACGTGACCATGAACGATGGTTTATGCCATCGATGTGGGTAACCTAAGGTTACTAACAACTGTGTTGAGCCAGATGGGCTCCTCTGCTCTGATCTTGAGGAAGGACTGCCCGAAGGGGCGAGGACAGCTCAGAAAACGTCAATGGGTGTGGTTAGCTTGTAAGACGTTGATACAAACGCTTGAAGGTTCGACTGGCCATGGTGAACTTAGCTATATGACTGAATCAAACCTATATCGAAATATGTGAAGCCAGTGAAGCGCCCCATACGCAAGACTTAGCCCAGCGAAAGCGCAACCGTGCTGATGGAGCACTTCGCCCCAAGCGACAGAACGTAATACCCCTTCCCCTGTCCAACTCACCTCTGACCCTCCGCCTGGCTTTCTACCTCGCCTTTCCAATGCTTCAAAAACCCCACCCTCTCCCAACACCGCCGTTGCCCATGCTTCTCCACCAGCCTCCACGCCACTTCACTGAGGCCGCCCCCGCCTCCACTCGGCCCAGCCGCAACAACCACCTCACCCACAGCCGCATCATCTTCATCGGTCCAAACACCTGGCACGTCGTCCGGCACCCCCTCTCCCGCTTCTATAGAGGCCAGCACAACAGCCGCGAGCCGTGGATTCGTACTGCCGTGGTAGAGAGACGCGAGGACCTGCTCCTCGTCGTGGCCGGCGGAGACGAGTGCGTCGATGTGCGCGGTTACGGCTGGGCCTTCTAGCGGCTTGGTAGGTGGACTTTGTGGGCGAGCGCTAGATGGGGCTGATTGTGTTTGAGGCGCGTCGAAAGGGGTTGGGTCTGGGGGGGATGAGGGGCCGCGGTTGTGGTGGAGGCGTGAGCGGGCTGGTGGTCGAAGGTGTCCTGTGGTTGGCGGATTTGAATTTAGGGGCGTTGGGTCTGGAGGGGAGGATGGGGGTTGATGGGCCTTATGTCGGCGAGCGGCAGGTGAGTGGGTGGTGCTTTGGGGTCCTGGTGGTGGCGAGGAGGTGAGAGGTAGCGGTGAAGGAAGGTAAATTTTGTGTTCGCGCTTCTCGCGAGGTCTAGTCGGTTCGGCGAGGAGGGAGAGCGTGGGGGAGGCAGGACGGCCCAGGGCCTCTCCCTCTTCTTCTTCGTCCTCGTCGGTTTCATCGTCTGCCTCTCCTGTCTGCTGTCCCATCTGGTTGATCGTCCCAATAGGTAGGCGTTCCTTCAGTACTTCAACCCGCCTTTCGCGTAATGCAGCTTCATCCTCTACTAGCCACTCATTTATCGTCTCCATGGGCATCGCCCTCTGGTCACCCTCGACATCAGAGCTGTACACGTTGGGCGCGGCCTCTGTGTCTTCGACAATCTCGTCGGTGTCGTTCATGGCAACTAGCCGCTCCACCTCATCTTCATCATGCGTGTAGACTCCCGCCGGTGGGAAGCCCTCAGGCAACGTCTCGTCATCTTCGATGGAAAGCTGTGCTTGCTCTGTGAACACCGGCTCAAGAGTTTCTGGTATCTGAGTATCATCCGAGCTATATCCTTCCTTATCTTCCCCGTCTTCGGACAGCTCTATGGCCTGCCGCGCGGTGGTCTTGTTCGGCGTGACTTGGTCGCTTATATGGCCGTCCAGCTGGGCCAAGTCCTCTTTGCTAAGGCGGCGCCGCTTGCCGTTAGGCGTCACTCTTGGCATGGCCGGAGACTCTGCGATCTCGCTGCTTTCGCGTACTCGTTTTTTCGACTAGACAACATCAGCAGAGGCGCACCGGCTAGACATATCGTGGCACTTACTGCTCGGTGTGCAGCGACTTCCCTCTCCCACCGTACCGTATCCTGTGCTTCCATGGACATGTAGGCAGCTTTGTGCTCCGCTGGAAGAGTCTTGTACTGCTCAAGCAGGATCTTTGAAAGAGTAACACGGTCGGCACCTGGGTGCGCTTCCTTGGTGCGTTCTTCGTATTGTACTGCGAAGAACTCATGAGCCCTAGCCATCGGTCGCGGTTTGCCTGTGTCAGACTCTTCAGCTGCTGACACGTCATCAGATACGAAAAGAGGTGATTGCTGTGGTTTGATATGAGGGTTTGACCGCAGAGGTATAACGACAGAAGGACTCATGCGCCGATGAGTACCATTCATTCGGACTGGGGCAGGAGGCTCTAGCTCCCTTTGCGGAGCTCCGCTTGGCAGGGTTTGTTTTGACGGGATCGGTTGTGCCGGGTCACTTTTCGGCGGAGCTTCCGCTGGCAGTGTTCCTCTTCGAGAAGATATCTTTGGTGGGGCTACTTTTGGCAGATTTTCCTTTGGCGAAGGTTTTTCAGGCAGGTCTTTTGTGAACCGAGTTTCTTTTGGCAGAGCTTCCTTTAGGGGAGTCTTTTCTGGCGGAGTCACTGTTGGCGGAGTCACTATTGGCGGAGATTCTTGTAGGAGAGTTTGAGTCGACGGAGCTTCACTAGGCGGAGCCTCTCTCGGCAGAGCCTCTTTTAGCGGAGCTTCTTTTGGTGGCGCTCTCCTTGGCACAGCTTCCGTTGGCGGACTTATTGAAGGCGACCGGTCGATGGCGCCAGGTCTCTCAGGACTTTGGCTGCCAACATTGTCTTCGATCGGCGTCTTGCCAGAGTCCTTTAGCCCTTCAAGCCGGGGTAGAACCCTTTTGTAATAGTAATCCAACCACTCATCTGCGGTGCCGTCTGGAAACAACTTTGTCCAGGCCGTGGCCGACTCATTGTAGAGCCGAATACGTCGGGTGTTGCCCCTTACCACCTTGTACACAGGTAGGACCTTCTTCTCGTAGAACGCGCGCCACTGCGATGCGGTGATTCCGGGTCTTGATGCTCCCGCCCAGGCATCCCACGCGGCTTCGTAATGTTCAAATGAAGTGTCCTGGATCTCCCGGGCACCCTTCAAAATCTCATGGAAGTCCACTGCCGTAAATTGAGGTGGAGCAGCTCTGCCATGAGGAGCAGGTCTGCGTGGTCGTCCGACTTGATGCTCCATATCACCTTCTTCCCTCGGTTGAACACGTGACCGAGTCGGATTGGCCGCATCTGATCTTCCATTTGGTATACGAGTATTGGTGCGCTCATTTACTTCACGAAGGCGCCTCTGTGTAGGCACTGCCTCGTCGGAAGCTGCATCATCATCCTGAGGAGAATAACCAACCGGCGCCCTGTGTTGAAGATACTTGACGAACCGATCACGCCAGGATTGCCACGGGTGCCGCGGGTTCTTCCTTCGAGTTAGCGGAGCCCTCTTTGCAGTTTTGGCGCGAGAACTCACGTACTTTTTCCTCGAGCTGCTTGTATATCTCATTGCCAAGAACACTACAGCCCTGCCGTTCACACCCCTTGACCCACCTGTACAGCTCCAGATCGTCCGCCTGGGTGTACGGGGTCCTCCCGCCCTTCTTCGGCTGCACTGAGCCGACAGCGCGAACGGTGCCTACTGGCTGTCCCACAAGATGTGTTTCGGGGTCTTCCAGCCTGCCTTCCTTGATGGATTGCTCAATGAAGCGGTACGAGATGCCTCCCGGCGGTGTATCCTTACGCGCATGGTCTACGATGAGGTAGTCGGCGAGTTTCTCAAGCGGTACTACTACACCGCCATTGTTCTTGACCATATCGACGAACGTGTTCCGCAGCGGGCATCTTTGAGCGATCCAGAACTTAAGGCCTTCGAAGAGCCTGCCGCGGACGTCGATCGTCTCGTCGAGGTCGCCATAGGTGATGCGCGCGCGACCGTCTGTCATAGTGCCGTAGTGATCGTGTTGCTGGCGTGTATGCTGCTGCGCTGTAGAACTGATAGCTTGACGCGTCAAGACGCGTTTCGCGGAATCATGTGCTTCTGGCGGTTTTGCACGTGTCTACTCAAGGTAGTGAGTGAGTTGTCACCTCTTCTCCTGAAGCTGATGGATGGCCGAGTATGAAGCAGTTTACAGCAAAAACTATGCAGTGATGTTCGAGTGTCGCGACATGGAAGCTCTGTCAGAAGCTACCTAGGTATGGCTCTCGCAACGGCCACCGTCTCCCGCCTTTCCCCGCGGTGACGCTCGACCCCAGATTCATCCTCACACCAAATGGGGAGCCTGCGTGACATCGCCCTTTTTGTCCTCACCGTCTCTGCTCTAACCTTTATCGCCTTCTTCGGCCGCCTCCCAGCACTGAGGTAACTTGAGTTGTCAGCCTCGAAGGTCCGCGCCACTGATTGTTGAAAGACACACGCCAATTGGCTTCCTCCACCGCGTGATATGGACTCACACGCCCAACTTCTTCCGCCGCCTCGATGCGCGTCTGACAGGCGGACGACTCTCCTCCTCTGGCGCGCTCCTCTCACACTATCTCCTATATGAAAAACACCCTCTCGTCATTGTAAGTCCGGTCTCCGCAGCAGATGTCGGCTACACAGGGCACCACCAGCCCATATACCCAAACTAATCAACTCACCAGATCTTCTTTCTGGGCCTCACAACCATCTCCGCCTTCCTCTTCATCCGCGAAACCTGGTCCCGCCTCTCCCTAACCGACCGCCTCCTAATCCCACCTGTTGTTGTCGCGCCCTACGCCTTCACCTACCTCTCGAACACCCGCTCCCCCGCCATCACTTCCGCTAATCACGCCTCCCAAAAACTCCAAT